>NC_052400.1:4847378-4927378 GCF_009389715.1 Phoenix dactylifera
ACAAACTACCGAGTCCTTTTCAGTTCAGCCTTGAAAGTTTTTGAATTTAGAATCAAAGCCCTTTGAGTAGGTTCTTTGCCTTTTTCTTTTACAGAATTTTTCGTGTTATACCCATACAATTCTTTTTTGTGGATAAAGTGTGATATTCATTTTATCTTTCACAAAAAAATATGTATTCTTTTTTCCATCATGTTGGATCTTCCTGTCGTACTGCCAAGACCTACCCAACAACACGTGGCACACCTCCATAGGCATAACGTCACACCATACCTAATATTGGTATCGTTTTCCAATGCAAAACTCTACTAAACACCTGTGGGTGACTGGAACTTTAACTTCCTCCTTAAACCAAGATACCTTATATGGTTTATGAATCTTTTATATAGGTATCTTTAGTTTATCAACCATGTGTTGAGACACGAAGTTTTCAGTACTACCACTATCAATCAAGATAGAACATCTATATTCCCTTGCACTACCTATAGTCAAGAACATACTTCGCCTCAACCTATTGTCCGGAACAGATTGCTTAGGTGCGACCATGATACGGTGAATCACCATGAGTGGGCCCACTTCATCATCTGTAATGTGGACATCGTCGTTCTCCGACTCATCCTCCTATTCAGACTCACCCTCATTTGCCTCTGGATTGGGTTCATCTGAATCGTCCTAGCGTCCTTGCTCAATCAAGTATGACTGAGACTAAAATTTTCTCAGAAAATATTCAGAAAATTTGTCCAGGTTGTCCGCACTTATAGCAAATGATAGTGGAATCAAGTGTCGGTGCCAGTATGCCTTTGCCTTTGTCCCATAATTTTCTGTTAGAATTGGGCTCTAGGGCAGTTATGGTCTTGGTAGCGTTCAAAAAACTTACTGCCTTGTTTCCAAACAGACTCTTTCCATGGGTAGTGAAGTTTCTGTTTGAGTCTCACTTTCGACCATTGGTTCGCCTTTGTTGTGCTCTATTCTCAATGCACGGCGATGGGCATCATCAATACTCAAGACATCGAACATCTCCACTTGATCCAAGATGCCCTATCTTAAGTCATTGATATATCTACTGGCAACATGAATGGGATCCTCACTAAGGCCGTTTCTTGCTTGGAGCTTATAGAACTCCTCGATATACTCATCCACGGTCCTAGTCCCTTGTCGGAGGTTTTGAAATTTCAAATAGAGGTTTTGGCGATAATCCAACGAGATAAATCGCTTCCTCAACTTCTCCTTCATCTTACTCTAGGTACAGATCTTATCCTTACCTTGCTAAACTCTTTGTTTCTGGAGTTGCTTCCATCAAACCAGGGCGTGTTCCTTTAATTTGAAGTTCATAAATTTGACCTCTTTATCCTCAGAGATTTCTTTCCAAACAAAATATTGGTCGATTTTGTCGACCCAATCAAGAAAAGAATCTAGCTGGAAACGCCCCTCAAAATCCCCAATAGCTATCTTAATGCCATCATCCCAACGTTTGGCATAAGGAGGTTCTCTATGTGGTGGTCTCTCTCTGTTCCTACGTAGTGGTCGGTCGTCTAAGTTATTTTCTATCTCATCTGACTCACTACTCTCGACTATCCTCTAATTGACCCTTTGTCTACCCTAAGGTCTGAATCTACGTCTCGATTCATCCTGATGGTTTTCCTCTCTCCTAGGTCTCACTAACTCAAGTATGTTCAATTCTAGTCTAGTCATGAAGTTGGAGAGGTGTTCTACCTGTCATTGGGTCTGCTCTAAGGTTTGTTGTTGGGTTCTAAATGCATCTTGCCAATTTTCGAACATGATTGTAGGCTAAAATTCGACCCAAAACTGTTTCGGAGGTATTTCTAATGCTATGGAGGTAAAACAGATTTTTTTCAGAAAAAAAATTGGATTTTTTTAATGCCGAAAATGAATATTTTAATACATAAATTAATATTTTAATGCATAAATATTTTTTGTTTTTTGTTAAGTGCAGAAAATGAATGCAGAATATTTTTAATGCAGAAACTAATTTTTCTATATTTTAACTCCAAAAATTAAAATTTTTGTATTTTTAAATGCAGAAAATATAATTTACTGTTTTTTTTAATTCAGAAACTATATTTCTCTGTTTTGAAGTGCAGAAATTTAATTCTCAAAATTTAAAGTGCAGAAACAAAAGAATGTTATGATGCAAACACAATAACGAAGATTTCTAGATATGCAGGACCTATTAACTCTGATACCACTTGGGTGCAACCTATAATCGATTACTACAGGTGTAGATTGATTTCATAATAATCAATTATGGTGCGATTGATTAGACACTTCAACAAATACTCATCATCCCAAAAGAACATCATACAGGTATGTGAACGCAAAACAGAATATGATAGATATCTTATTAATGAAGCCTAATCAATAAAATATAACTAGTGCAGCAAACTGAAAATAACCATAATAGAACAATAAAAAAAATACTGCCAGTAAACTTGGATTCCAAGGATGTGGTAGATGGCAATGATGGTAATGATGATGGATGGAGATAATGATTGATGGACGAAGAAACGAGAGCTGAGCAAAAGATGGTGATAGAACTAGTCGGATAATTACCTCTGCGAGTTTGGTCCCTCCAATCCAATAAGAATCTTCAAGCCACGTTCCACCAAGGTATCGAGATGAAGAATGACGAGGTCAAGAAGGTGGCTCCAAGAAGAAATAGATCAAGAAACAGAATGAAAGTGGAAGAAAAAGGGTCTCTCAGGGCTTCGCCTACAGTGGCACTCACCTTTTTAGGATTTTTTCATCTTTCCTTTTTTTGGTTGTTGTCCTCTCTTTTTATAGACCGAGTTACTGTTCCGTGAACAGTAACTCAGGTCGGATTACTATTTCCATGAATAGTATTCACTTTCTTTTCTTTTCTTTTCTTTTTTTTTCTAACTTCCTTCCCTCCTCCAATACATTTAATATGCACAATTCTATCTCCAAGACTATCATCCATCCTCCTCCATTCCTAGAGATGAGTGATGGCCAAGGCTCAAGCAATTAAGTGTGATGGTTTGGGGTTGGGTTATGCTTCCTATCACACCTAGGTGGACTTTTTTTGCTTGGCAATCCTAGTACATGACTTGACTGAAAATCCAAGCCTAAACATGGCTTTGGATGGAAAACACAGAAACAACAAAAAACATAAACTATGTCCAAGATGGAGCTTTGAGACTACCTCAAAATAAGACTTTTAAACAAAATGAAATGAATATAAGCACAGTCCAAGATCCACTTCTAGTATTTATATAAGCATTTACAAAGATTACTGAAGGATCACTCACTCCTTTCTCTGTGGCAGAAATAATGAGGTTGGGCCAGAGTTCACTTTCCATTAATAGGACTGCTACTGGTTTCCAATATGCAAGAAAGGCATCCACCGCCAAAGGAGAGTCAAGAGGAGCTAGCTGTAACAAGCATCCTGTCAGCACAAAAGTATGAAGTGTTTGCAGTAACACAAGAATCAGAAATTTGATATCGGCAAAGAAAGATAATCCAGTAAGTATGAAAATGAACCACAGGCAAAATCTCTTGATGTGTATCTGCACATGCACGCTTGTGTATGCACACCTATGCTGTTGTGCAATAATTTAAATATTAAAAAATGAATGTGCAAATAATTTAGAACAGTATACACATAATGAGATAAAGGGTTAACATACCTGATAGATGACAACATTTGGTAGCTGGTCCTTGATGACCTCACTGAAAGATACCAGAACTGGCATTTACTATTATGCAGTGCAATTTGAGGATGACCTATGACTATGGCATTCATCATTTTCATCATGTACTCCGATATAAGTATAAAAAACAACTAGTATTCTTGAAGAAAAATTACAAAAGGAAATTGAAACCACCCTACATCACCAGAAACCGGACCAAACTATGAATTTTTACTATTTGAGGATGTGATGGGGCTGTGCATCAGCCAAAACCAACGCCACAATTCTCTCACTCTCGAATGTCAGATCCATCTCTATCAATCCTCTTTTTTGGAAAAAAAATATAAACTCGATCTTTAAACCTTGCCAAATCCCTCAAATTTCTCTCTTCTTTATCCCATATCATCTTCTATGATATCTATCCTCTCCCTTTTTCTCATTTTAATGGACACTATCGTCTCTATCTGTTATCTTCTTCAAGATATTTCATGTGGATCAAGAAATGCGAAACCATCCCGAACCGCCCAATTTGGGGCGTACCTAACCGTACTGGCAGCTAACAGAAATTGTTTCGGCATTCAAAACAAGAAACCAAAGGAGGGGGGAGGAAGAAGGAAAGAGAGAAAAAGAGAGGGAGAGGGAGGAAAAGGGAGCCGAAGGGAGATGGAGGGTGGCAGACGGCCAACAAAGGCCTGCGAAGGACCAGGGAGGGGCACCTCTTTTTAATTTTGAAAATTATAAGTGAAGTTGGCGCAGAGGAATGGAGGACGGGCTCTGCCCTTTGGACCCTTGTTTCAAGTGCAACAAGAATCCTGGACGGGGCCCTTTTTACTTTGAAAATTTTATGTGAAGTTGGCACGTCGTGCCCCTCCCCGACCCTCTGCAGCACTCCACATACCTCCATCAGCCGTCCTCCACCCTCCATTTCTCTGCCTCCCCCTATCTCTCTCTTTTTCTCTCTCCTGTTCTTCCTCTCCTCCACCCTTTATAGTGTCGAGCCGCACCCTGCCAGCCTCCACCCTCTCCATCCCTTCCTCTCCCTTCCCTCCCCCTCTCCCTCTTTTCTCTTCTTCCGTTCTCTCTCTCCCACGCTCTCTGCTATGTCGATATAAGCTCAGTACGGAACGACATGGGGCATACCGAACCATGCCACCGGCCAACCGGTACGGGCCCGGTACCAACATAGCAATCCTTGATGTGGATGCCTATCATCTAATGTCACTAGTTGAAATAATGTCAAGATTGATTTCTAAAATGGAAAATGCGCTGAAACACCCATAACTGCAGAAGAAAGACCGAAGAAAGATAAGTAATTACTCTTACTCTCGTTACATAAGCATCCTATTTTTATCTTTTAATGATGATGCAACAATATTTTTATTTTATTTCTCCATCAGAAAAATAAACAACACAATACCATTTTACCTTAATACATACATGCGCATAGATACATATATCCATATATAACAAATCTCCACAGATACCTTTCAGGAAAAAACACAATATCATGTTAATTTAATTGTCCATCATTTTAATCAATAAAATATACAGAAACTGGACTTTCTTTCTTTCCCTGCAGATAGTTAGTGGTCATAAAAGATGCTTATTAATATATATATATATATAAATGAATAGATTTTCTAAATGTAAAATGTCACCCAAACGTTAAAGGAAAATGATAAGCACTAGTAGAAATAATGATAAGAACTGATATAAAGAATTTTTGTATTAAAAATACAGGATTCAATTCAAGGTTCGCAGAACCGATTGTACCGGCGTACCAGTGAGCACCGGCACCGGTACGGTTCCGGTTCGGTACCGGCTTGGAACCGGTACCGAACCGGAGACGCGCGCGCGGAAATAAAAAAAAACAACAAAACGCGTCCGCGCGCGTCTGGGACGCGCGCGGACGCTTCAAATGCCACAGAGTGGCATTTAATGCCACTCTGCGGCATTAATGCCCCCACGCGGGCTGCCAGCCCGCGTGGGCACGGTGCCCCGCGCGGGGAACCGCGCTCGGGCGCGATTCCCTGCTGGGAATCGCGCGCGGGCGCGTTTCCTACGCACGGAAACACGCGCGAGCGCGCGCTCCGCTCGCGCGCGTTTCCCAATTAAAAAAAAACGCGTCCGCGCGCGTCCGCGGACGCGTCAAATGCCACAGAGTGGCATTTAATGCCACTCTGTGGCATTTAATGCCCCCACGCGGGCTGCCAGCCCGCGCGGGCGCGATTCCTACGCGGGGAATCGCGCGTGGGCGCGCGTTTTCCGCTCGCGCGTCCGCGCGCGTTTTTCAAAAAAAAAAAAACAAATGCCACAGAGTGGCTTTAAATGCCACTCTGTGGCATTAAGAGGCCCACGCGGGCTCCAGCCGCGTGGGCGCTCTTCCCCGCGCGCGGGCGCTCTTCCCCCGCGCGCAGGGAAAGTGTGGCTTGGACCGGTGCGAACCGGGCCGGTTCGCACCGGTACCGGCTTGTACCGGGCCGGTTCGCACCGGTACCGGCTTGTACCGGCGCGAACCGGGCCGGTTCGCACCGGTCCAAGTACAGAACCAATCGATTCCGACTCAGTTTGGGTCGGAACCGTTTTATACCCCTGTACCGGACCGGTGCCAGTTGGCACCGGTCCGGTACGGACTGAACCGACCGGTACAGGTCGGTTCAGCAGACCTTGATTCAATTACAATTATTATTGCCAAGGTCTGTCACACCACCGCCCGGTACAGGACGTATCGGTCCGTACCAGGAGAAAACTAGTATGAAACACACCTTTAAGTCGGTACAAGCCCTGTGTCGCCCGTACTAAGGCGTATTGAGGGGCGTACCGGTCCGTATCAAGCCATACCGAAATAAAAATTGAGAAAAATAGTTAGAGAGCTATTTCGACATAAAGATGCATCGTACGATACCGAATCAATAAGGTACCGATACAGTACCCGGTATAATACAATATCCGCTACTGATAAGGTACTTCGTACCGAGATTGTAAACCTTGGTTATTGCAAATATGATAGGTTGTATTTATAGTTTATGTTCACTCACATAGCTATAGGATCAAAGCAAGGTGATACTTTTTTATTAGCCCCCAAAGAAGAAAATCTAGATTCTACGCCTGCATCATGCCACTAAATACTAATATTCAAATCAGCAGCATAACCTTCACCATACAAATGGGAAAAGGCTTGTTGCTTAAGGTTAAAAAGTCAACCATGTGTCCAAGAAGTGTTTGCCAAACAAACAGAGTCAGCTTTACAAATATCTATTTGCCATTTATTATAAATAAGGATTCAATTGCAATGTAATAGAGTGGGGTAAGTGCATGCACAGCTTCAAAACCATGCTAGAACTGAAGAAACTTCTATCAATGAAGACCGAAAAAGGAACAAATACAGACTAACAATATGGTTAATATTTGTATATATAATGCACCTTGAATACAAATATATTTTTTAAATGCTACATTATTGTAAATAACAGTATATCCCAGGCCTTTTCAATCAAATTGCAAAAACAATCCAGGACTCCTACTACCTAGAAATAGTATAGATGAAGTCTTATTCTCCTCCGAGCAAAATCTGGCTCACGTTATTCTATAGTGTCTCCAGCAGTCATAGGCTAGAGCTGACTGAGGATGCAGTGCCTAATGGGACGAATTAAAGCCCACTTACAAGTGATAGGAACCTAAATGATGTGTAGGAAATGGGCAACATCAGCCATCAAAAGGCTGCATTATCACATAGATCAAGCTAACGCATGCATCACCTATGCTAAAATAGATTCCTTGGAGAAAGATAATACAATCTTTCTCTTGTCTTCCTTTCTTTACAAGATAGGACTATTGTTGCTACATGCACTGCAGGGCCCTGAAGCTAAAAGATATGTCGAGAACAGGATTGTTTATATACTGGCGGAAACGAATTTTGTGATATGAAGAGATAGGAGAATAGGGACGGGGAAAACACAAAAAAATCTTACAAGGCTGAAGTTGTTGTGGTTGTCATTAAGACAACGAAATCGGGGTGCCGCCCAACGCAATGCTTGATCACAGGGATCGCAGCCAATCCTTCACCTGAAACGGAGACATAGAAAGAGATAGGAATCAGATGGATGGATGGTTGAGAATTGGGGCTGAAATGGTAAGAAAGAATAGACTTTGAGATAGGATATACCCAAGGATACAGCGTGAAACCAAAGGAGAGGGCCGGGGGGGCGGGGTGAGGAAGGGCGGCCGAAGCGCTCCGGCCATCGAGTGGGATGCTCCAAGCCCCGCAGCCGCCGCCAGTGGAGGTGCAAGTATATCAATGGGGCCGCCACGAGGGTCACCACCCGGTACAGCCTGTACGCCAAATTCCCCCGCACTGCCATCTGCCCGAGAGTCATCTAATCATCTTTCTAAAATCGCCCTGAAATAGAACTTTATAGACTGCTTTTTTTAATCAAATACTTTTAAAAGATGAATGTAACGATAGCAAAACCATACATATCGAGATCTTATCGGAATCTTAAGTATAGTTATACGAAAACTTGTCATGGCACTTCTAAATGAAAATACAACACCAAAACAAAGGGAAAAAAGTGCAAATATAATAATTCACTAGCTTCATATTCTTTAAATAACACCATCACTTTAACTAGCTCCAAATTCCTTGAACTTCTTCTTGTACCTATTCTTTCCTTGAACGTATTCTTAGAGTACCTCCATCGATGATTAAATGAGACTCCTTTTCAACAAACATCATTGTCGAGTTCTCATTTAAGAATCAAATCAGAGCACAGGATTCAGGTAGATAGCAGGGCCATGGTTGCCAATATTAGAGCGTGATGGAGACTCTTAGAACACATTGAGGAAAATAACAGGGATGACGGAGTGTTGAAAAAGGAAATAAATGACAGATATGGATGAAGGGAATTACTATCAACAATCATGTCTCAGAGATGAGATGAGATGAGATGAAGACATAAAGATGGAGTCAGGTTTGGATCTTTATTGGTTACTAAGTCTCGGAGCATGCATTCTATCAAAAAGCAAGAAACAAGTTGATTTCTACATGGGATTTGGATTCTCTTCAAAATTGGTAGGAAAGTTGACTTCTGGAGTTACTTTGCCACACGATATGCAGGTGGGCCATTTATAGAATCTAATGAATATGGTTAGTAATGGTCCAGATGCCTCAATTAAATTTAATGGCTGTCGTTGCTTCTAGAGAGAAAGTATTCATACTTTATACTATTTAGGAAGATTACTTCCTGCAATTCTCAAAAAACATATATATTAAGCAAACAAATAATGATAATGGTGATGCAATAAGGCATTTGATTTTACAATAGGACTATGTAAAAAAACAAGAAGGAAGAGAATATCCTTTTGACTTAATGAAAGACGTGAGATACCTATGTAAATGTTATAGTCACAGTAATTGGAAATATCCAATTTATGGCAAAGTTAAAATACTAATATAGATTGCGAAAACAAAGAGAGCCATCAAGATGTCTACATCCAAAGTGGCATAATCAACCAAATATGCATAAGGCTACATAGCTACATATGATCAACCAAGTATCTTCTGAGCTTACATACGTAACTGATTATATTTGCAGAACTTATACCCCACACAGAACAAAAAAAGAAGAAGCTAATAATACCTCTTTACGGCATTTTTTTATTTTTAATGGACTGACACATCTACCTCCTTTCTTTTCCCTCTCTCATATACGAGGTACACAGCACATCAGCACCAGTCTAAACATTGCAAAAACTGCCCCACCACAAGTTATAAATTTTATTAAAAAACTCACAGCTGCCAAATATCATTAATCAATCCAGTCAGATTGAAATTTATATACTTTTTGATACCAAATATTAATTAAATATCAGAAAATTTAAACTACGATATAAATCGGCACACAATTTCTTTTAAGAAGAAAACCCGATCCAACCATTCAAATTAGTTTTAGCGAAAACTATTTATCTATAATTTGTTTGCACCTCATATATGTTAAAATTTTCTTCCTAATTCGATAACATACTGTCGGGATGACTAGTAATTTCGACATATTTAAATTACCATTCAATATCTCCTAAATAAAATGGAAAAATGTGAAGGATCATGTTCTAAAAGGAAATATTAGATGCAAAAGTCAGAGGAGCTAAATCAGCTCAGAAGCTAAGAAATATTTATCAGAATAATATAACAATTACTACCAGAACATTTAGTAAAATAATAAACGTTTATTTTTTTCAGCATGCATTTTCACTCCAGAAACATAATTTAGCTGCAGAATCCATTTCTTCTAAGGCATGATCATGTGAACCTACAACAACCGGAAAAGTCCAACAATATTTAAAGCAGGAAAAATAAAATATAAAGATGATCCGAAGACACAATACAAAAACATAAACATATTGGTCCAAATGAACCTACAAAAATATTTAAAGCAGAAAAAATAAAATCTAAAGATGATCAGAAGACACAATATAAAAGCATAAGCATATTGGTCCAAATGGGGGGAAAAAGAATCGAGCCAGATACATCCTCATCCAGAATCCAACACATACCACAGCAAAGGAATCGGAACAAAGAAAAACGTCAGAAAGATACGCACCGGTCTATCATATCCAAAAACCATTAAAAGAAAAAGGACAGGAAAAGAAAACAGCTTATAGATGATGATAAGAACGACACCGTTCCCTCGACACAAAAAAAAAAGTAATTATTGAAGATTTCGAATTCCACGTGCGATTCGAGATCATCAGGGAGATCCTCGGAAAACACTACCAAGATCTTTGACGGAAAGAAGAGCAATAAAACCCTAATACAGAGAGAGAAAGAAAACTTACCCCAGAACTCCATGTCGATCGATACGGGAGTAGAAAGGGGGGGGGGGGGGGGGGGGGGGGGCTCCTCTCTGTCGAGCGAGGGAGGGGGAGACCCGAACAGGACCTAACCCAGACCCGAACTAGACCCAAATTTTTGGGTGGGTCCGAGTTATACATGGACCGGACCCGACCCCGAATGACCTGTTGGGTCAAAAATTATAGCAATAGATCCAACCCAACATGATCTTCTATTAGGTTGAGTCTGAGTCCAAAATTAGAATCCGAACAAGAAACTGGGTCGGTCGGAGTCACTCATGACCCGACCCGACCCGACCCATTTGCACCCCTAAGTGTATGAGGACTCTGCATGAGGTTTCTAAATAGATAGTTTTAAATATTTTCCAAAATGCTTGAGCTTTTTTAAAATAATTTATGCATGGGATAAATAATTTTTTTAAAATATTATTTATATAGGGATTATAAATGGACACCTTTCTATTATTGTATTTTTTAAAATAATTTTAGATATTTTTAAGCATATTTCTAATATATTTAGTAGTTTTAATGAATATAGATATGTTCAATATGCTTAGATAACTTAAACACATCTAGATAACTTTTTTAAAAAAAAAAATAGATATTTTAATCTTGGTTTCTACGATTTTTCTTCTAATTTTTTAAATTTTGGACAGGGATTATGTTTTCACTCTCCTTTCCATTTAATCTCTACAAGAATGATACCTACGCAAAACATAGAGAGATAACAAAAATTAAATATAATTGGATGATTATAGAAGGATAGTAGCAACTTAAAGAATAAAAAATATATACACTATAAGTGAAATATATTTAATAATTATTGATAATTTTACTATCAACATCTTACTAACAAAAAGATCAGCAATAATGGAAAGATAAATTATTTAATATAATAGTTAAATATTTGTAGTAGGCCAAAAAAAATTATGTAATTATATGGAGATACGCGATCCTTTTGATTTGATACTGACAATTCTAATTCCTTCCTTTTTGAACTTGAGCGGTTATTTTTATTTTGGTTGCAGCATTCATCTTGTGATTAAATTTCAACCTACAACAAAAATAGAAAAGAAAAAATTAGTAATATATACCAGATTTAAATAAATAAGTAAAAAAATAGTATAGCTATAATCTTTTCTTAGACTCATCATACTGGGCAATAAGCTTGGAAAGAATACTTTTTTCAACATGATTCATTTGAAATATGCTACATACACCCTAGTTAAATCTTTCATATGAGGAGTTGTTGTTTGCTATTAAACAAAGATATAGATATAATATTAAATAATAATATTTAATATCAAATATGACTAAAAATATTAAATTTATATTAATTTTTATTAAATATGTATTAAAAATAAAAATCTTTATTAAAATTATATATTAGATGTCAAAATATGGTTTAAATATTAATATAAAATATTAAATAAATTTTATAGTAAATATTAATTTTTATATTAATATTAAATAAATACAAAATAATTATTAATATTATTAATATTAATAACTTCTATACCATTAATTTTTATATTCATAAATAAATTTTACATTAATAGTATATTTAACTATATATTAAATAAATATTAATAAATATTAATATTAATTCAATATTAATAAATTATATATTAAATTTATATTATTAATAATAATAATTTATTCATAAATATTAAATATCCTTTGCATAAAATTTGAGTATTAAATTAACTTCAATTAATAGTAAAATTAATATTTATTAAATATTGAAACTCTGTTAAATATTTAATATTTTTATAAATCTACAAATTAAATAGATATTTATATACAAATCTTTATTAATAATAATATATTCTATTAAATTATGAGAAAATCAATTTGGTTTTATACTTATGAAAGCTATTTTTCTTCTTTGAAGATTAATGAAAAAAATTGGAGAAAATAAATAAGATCTGTTGCCCAGTAGATACAACCCAAGAGGGGGGGGTGAATTGGGTCTTTTAAAACTTTTAAACTACTTCTAAGACTTTTTGATTAACTATGCTAAGTTATATAGATGCACAGTGGAATTTAAACTTAGCAACAGTATGATTTATTAAATGGGACTTGATTAAGTAAATTGAGTATGCTTGCAACTAAGGGATGCGTAGATACGAGTTAAGCAAGCAATATATCTAAGTAAGCAAGTTAGACAATGACAAAAAGCATCACAAACACAATAAACATATAGTGGTTCGGTGCACCCCAGCACCTACATCCACTCCCCAAGACCTCTTGGGAATTCCACTATAATCCTACAGATTACAGCCGGTTGTTTTACAAGCTCACAACCCAACTTGTTGTTTTACGAGCGCACAACGAACTCGGTCGGTTTTCCCAGGCTCACCGACTAGAACCACTCCGATTGTTTTCCCGGGCTCACAATCAAACCCTTACACGTTGGTTTTACCCTCGGCTCACCAACAAACCTAAACCCCGTTGGTTTTCCCTTTGGCTCACCAACAAACCTTACACCGTTGGTTTTCCCTTTGGCTCACCAACAAACCTTTACCCCTTGATTCAATCCCGTGATTGAATCAAGTTACAAGATATTATAACAAAGTTTAAGATAAATCAAAGCTTCTTAAACAAGCAAATATAACACTATAAGCAAATAGAGTAAAGTGAAGTCCTCAAACGAGTTTGGAAGATGAAGGAGCTCGACTTCTTCTTTACTTGACCCTCTTCTGATTTGGCACGAAGTGGAGGATCACTGAGGCAGCACACGGATGGAGAGGAAGCTTTGGGATTCACTTGGATGCTCTTCTTCCCTCTATTTCACTTTGAATGGCCCTTTTGTGCTTTTGGGAGATTTCCCTTGTAATCTGTTTGGAATCTCTTCCCTAAAAGTTCTCTCCCACTTCCATACCTTCTCCCCTAGCTCTTCTCTTGATTTTATAGCTTTAGATGGCGTGGAAACAAGAATATAGCCGTTAGAGACAAGAAAAAGAGCCGTTGGACACAGTCTGCATTTCCTGACAATGTTACCGTTGGGATCGGAGTCGACTCGCGCGATCAGGAGTCGACTCGCCTGTTGCAGGAGTCGGCTCGTGCTTTACTGGAGACGACTCGGCTACTGTTCCAAATTTGAATTAAAGTGCATGCCTTGACTGGGAGTCGACTCGACTTAACCCGGAGTCGACTCGCCAACATCTGGAGCTGACTTGGCATCTTCGGAGTCGGCTCATCCCATGAATCCAGAGGACATACTTTCTGATTTTCTTCCTCGAGTCGACTCGGATTCTCTTGGAGTCGACTCGGCTCTCAGAGCCCGAAAACTGATCCTCTGCATTTTTGGGGTCGCGCTGCCTTGGAGTCGACTCGAACTGTCTGGGAGTCGACTCGAATCTCAGAGGCAGTAACTTGGTTTTCTGTCTGTTGATGGTCGCGGAGTCTCGGAGTCGACTCGTGCAATGCGGGAGTCGACTCGAATCTCAGAGTCCCAAAAATGCTCTCTGACTTTTTCCTTGTGTTCCGCTGAGAGTCGACTCTTGCTTTCTTTGGAGTCGACCTACCAACCATCGGAGTCGACTCGCGTTCCACTGGAGTCGACTCGAATCTCAGACCCGAAAACTGCTCTCTGACTTTTCTGCCTGTGACTCCTAGGAGTCGACTCATACTTCTCCGGAGTCGACTCATACTTCTCCGGAGTCGACTCGAATTCCACTGGAGTCGACTCGAAGACTGTTCTTTTGAATTTTTCTTTTGATTTTACTCCTCCAATTTGAATCCTTTGAACTTTAAACTTTGGGCCAATAAATTGTAGCTTTCTTCCAACTTGAGAGCTTTGGAGGCCTTCTTGTGTTCTCCCAACTTGCTATGTTCCTTGCAAAATAAATATCTTTCTCCTTGCAACATAAACATTAGTATCTATACTTCAAGGTTTTGTGATCATCAAAATCAATCTATGAATCAATCTTTGGGTCATCAATCTCCCCCTTTTTGATGATGACAAAACTTGGAGTATATGCAATATAAAAGATATTGATTTCTAGAAGTAATACATAGCTAAGTTGCATGAAGTAGAAAACATATATATTTAAAAACATACTTCATGATAATGCTTTAGATTTAATCAGCTTAACACAATCAACATATTTAAATTTTAAGCTGATTTGTATTCAATTCAAAGTAATAAAGCATTCTGAGTATATAGCATATACTTAGATATTTCTCCCCCTTTTTGACAACATCAAAAAGATAGTGAAACATTAAGTACACAGATCAGAGCAGAACACATCGAGTGTGAATTCAAGAGGTTTTTTAATTTGATACCACAGATAGTTTTCTAATCAAGTGTAGGTGGAATCTTCCTTAGGTTAATTCAAGAAGTACCACAAATGATAGTCAAGGAAAAATATGAGTGGAAATCTAACCTCTCTTTAATAATAAGTATGAAAGCTTGTTCATTGAAGAACGTTTGCCCAATCTATTAAGTATTTTATCAACATGAGAGCAATTTAATTGATTTTCAGAGTAAAAGATCAAAACTTATATACTTGAAAAACATATCATCATGTTGGATCATGACTTCAAAGTTCTTTTTATGATAATAAGAGCATTGGGGCACAAATACCAAAATATGAATTCATGCAATTTATGATATATCTTAGAGCTCTTTTAAGGACTTTCTTTTATTCCTTTAGAAAATAAGCACGATTTGATACATATATAAAAATATGAATTGGCACAATATTGAAGTTCTAAAGAGCAAGCCAATTAGGACTCATTAGTGAATTCCAAAATAGATTTTCTACGAGATACTCAAGAAAATTTAACACGTTGTTCTCCCCCTGTTTTATTAAATTAGAGGCTCTTAAGATTTGTAATTTGGTTCATGAGTGATGCATAAGATATACTAACCAAATAACACGCCTCAAGGTGTATCATAAAGATTTTCAGATTTAAATTTCAGATGATACATATTGGAGAGTATTAGGATCACTTTTCATTTAGTATTCTTTCCCTCTCCTATAGATTCATGTAATTAAGTTCCATAAGACCTCTCCTTCTGAAATTTTCTTTCTCCCCCTCAATTGATCATTCCATTTAAGAGTTTAGAATCCTAAGATAATGTTCATAAAATTGTCAATCTCAAAAATATATTTTCTATAAGTTTCAGCTCATTTTCATAAGACTCAAGGTTTGAGATAAGACAGCCTTTATAGAACTCATCTCAAGGTAATTAAAGCATGTCTTGCAATATAAGGAGGTTCATCAAAATCAATCCATAAAATTCAAGGTATGCATCAAATTAAAGTTTCTTTAGGATAAGATACTGAATATCTAAAGCTCCCCCTCAAAAGATGCATTCTTCTTTAATCATAGTTTTTCAGCAATGTATACATGAAGCACAATAAATATATTTTTTTTTTTTATATCAAAATAGAATCATATATTTAGAAATTTTTGTTTGCAATCAAGATCATCGAAAGACACATCATTTGAACCAATATTAGTATACTTTGAAGATAAGAAATGATATGTTTCGGATGCGTATCGGAGCAATCATCAAAGGCATCAAAATTAATTCTGTTTTTCTTAAAGTAAGACTTTATTTTAAAAATCACATTTAGTTTAAGCTTTTATACAAAATCAGATTCGGAATTACATAGGATTTTCAATCATACTTTGAGATATGTATCTTCCACAGTATAGCTCATCTTAAATGATTACGATTGAAAATACATATTTCAAACATATAAGAGCATATTCAGAATCTTTGTATTAAATGTTGAGTTTTGGTACGAATTTGAACATTATATACCAAATTTAGGCAAGTTGAAGGATAAAACAAAATCAATTTATTTTCCCTAAATAGAGATGTTCTTCTCTTCTCCTTTCTACAATTTTATTTAGCTTTCAGATTTTAACAATGATTGTGAATGACAAATCTGAAATTTCTTTTCAATAAAACTAGACAAAAGATGTTATGTAGCAATTCAAACATTCAATCAAATTGTCCAAGTATGAAACATTACAAAATATTGAGAATCCATAAATCAAGACATCATACCATATGCAAAATATACCATGTGTTAAGTCATGCATTAAAATACTAAGTACAAGAATGTCAAGGATCAAAATCAATTCTTTTCAAATAAACTCCCCCTATTTAAATATAATCTTGCAATAATTTCATCCTTAAAGTGTGTTTTCAAGTGATTAAAAATTTGACTTAATTCTACTTTCATTTACTTTGTTTTTCATTTATAACTTTCTTATGCTCTATACTCTATTTGCTCCCTATCCGGTGGAGTTGGGAAGGGGCACGAGGTACTACCACTAGCCTCCCTCTTGTGCCGTCCCTAATATGCCCTACACCGAATAGTTGGGTCAAATAGTGCCGGGTACTACCACTAGCCTCCCCATTGGCACCATCCCTATGATGAGCAATATAGAAAGGTTAAAATGTTTACTTCAAAACCTCCCTATTTAAGTGTAATTAATTATGGATTTTATCCCTTCCAAAAGAATGCTCACACAAGTCTCACAAATGTGTCGAATATATTAAGTTTGTTTTGCTTTTCCTTAAGGTTGAAGTGTTTGCCTCTACTTGGATTTTACTTCTCTTGAATAATATCCATTTTCTTTTCTTTATCTCTCTCTCTTTTTGTTATTCTCAAGTAATTTTCATGAGAGAGCAGAATAGAGAATTAATCTTACGTATCATATATATGTATATCATGCAAACAATATTTTCATTATGCCCAAGAATTCGTAGCTTCTCACAAGTCATTCTAAATCAGAGTTTTAATCATATACTTGTGTATTTCATGGTTATGATACAGCCATAGAAATATTTTAGATTGAGCAAACCATGAAACAATTTCTAAAAGTATAAGTCAGTCAATACACATATAGACATGATATCAAAAATTAATAATTAAAGAATTTAATCATGCCATAATAGGATTTAAGTTATTGACTTTGCTCAATTAATTTGTGAGAAAGGTATCTAAAATTACCTATTCATTATATGTTCTTCAAGCCAAATTAGATTTCTTATGTGTGAACTTTTGGCTGAAGAAGATCCTCTCTCTTGTTTGCATGTGAATGTTTAGTGTATCTTACATGAAGATATCCTTCAAGTTGAAATTTCTCATTTTTCTTTCTTGAAGGAAGGTCATTAGTTTCTTTAAGATACAAAGCATTCATCCAATATATATATATTTTTTAATTAGATGACTCAATATGAGATATGACAATAGTTGCATGTTGAGTCACTTTATTCAAGAGATTGCCTAAATATAAGCAAGCACATATCACTTGAACTAAAGAGATAGATTCATTAACCAAGATAGTTCAAGGACAAGCATGTGAGGCAATAGACAGATTTATCAAGGTCAAATCAATTTAGTTTAGATTCTATTTGCTTAAGATAATTATCAATAAGATGTGTTAACTAAGTTTTAATCAACTTATCTTAAACGTTTGTTTCTATCAAAATTCAGATTATGACGTATTTGTTATCAATAAAATATGATTAATTAAAGTTAGATTGAAGTCTTGCACAAGGTCACATAATGAGCATACAATCTGGTCTACTAGCTGTATGATAAAATAATTATTCTATCATGCTTCAATACAGCTTTAAACAATAGATCTACTTTGCTCATCCTTTACAATTTCTACAAGATGGGGTCATAGATATACCTTCTTCACGCCAATCTTCTATAAGAGTTTTCTTATGGACTAACGTTGGTCAATGAAGATCCCCTTTCTTGTTTGTCTTAATTTGGAGTTTGAGAGAAGATGTTAATTCATTCATCATATTTCAAACTCACTTTGCAATATAACTCTTCATTAGTAGAACCAAAAATGATGTCATCAATGTGTGCTATGAGCAAGCAAGATATCATAGATTCTTCTTTTTGATGCATAGATTTATCACTATTACTTTCTATCAACAAGGTTACCTAAGCTTTTATATATCAAGCTTTTGATGCTTGTTTTAAATCACATATTGCTTTATCATATATGTAATGTGTAATTTTTAAATATGGTGGTTATTTAACATAGATCTACTTTTTAATGAAATAACCACATAGGAGTGAATTCTACACATTCATTTGACAGAATATAAAGCTCATGAGTCAAGCAAATGATAGTGGTGATCTTTACTTTTAATCATGCAAGAATCAAGATCTATTTCATCTTTTCTTGATTCAGTCTTTTAGTAGTTATCAATTTTTCTTCATTAAGTGCATTTCTGAAAAACTCAATTTTGTTATAATTATTAACAAGTTTTCAGATTGTTATATGTAAAAGATTAACCATATATAATTTGATCTTAGTATCTTGACAGTAAATCATTAGTCTCATAGAGAATAAGACGACTTGATATTTTTGCAACTAAAATCTTTTCATTGAATATTCTATATACATTGCTTGATGAATGATATCCAAGGATAGACATATCTCTATCAGATTTGGCATTATTTTTCATAAGAACATATCAAGCATAACATGTACGACTGAAAAATATGAAAGATATGCAATGGTTCATTTTCCATTTTTCAGAAGATCAAAAGGAGTTTTCATCAAAAATAGATCTAATAGAAATCATATGTATGACAAGCAGTGATGATAGCTTTTTAAAAATCATTTAAGTAGATGACTATCATACACAGTTGTCTTTTTCATTTCTTCAAGAATTCTATTACCCCTATTTTACTTAAGATGTCCTTGGTGCTGAAATAGTTAATTTCTGCATAAACTTTATCAGGATTTTGGTTTTCAACACTGTGCCATGATACTCTTTATCTTCACAGTTAGGAAACCTTTATCATTTGAAACACTTTTACAAGATTCAGCAAATACAGAAAATATTTTCAAGTTTATTTTCCAAGAACAAATCCAATGTAAGCTTTTGAAAACTTAGAGATGGAAACAACATCTTTAGATTTAGAAATGATTTTTGGTTGTTTCCTTAGTTAGCATGCATAGCAAAACTTTGACCTTTAAGAAGATAATTTAAGTAAGCCAATGGCAAGGTCTTTTGAGATTAAGTATATACTAGCATGAGTTGATTTTGTATGCTAAAGATGGTTTCTTTAATCTTGGTATTCATAGTGCATATATTTAAAAACATACCAAGTACACATTATCATATCTATGATCAATAAACAATAATGCCATGGATAAAAACTCTCAATCAAGCATATAGAGAATTCATAGAATTATTCTTAATAAATTAATCATTTTGCAACTTATCCAATAGTGAGTAAAGTACACTATGAAGTGATTTGATCATATTTCCAAAAGTATTTTCTATATCACAAAATTGATCACTATTAGCAATTCATATCAAATACTAAGCAAAAATAATGATGAGATGCAAGGATTACTGATTTTTGTTAATAACTTTTCATAAGTATATTTTAAGTTTCTTTTGTTCCATGGGTATCTTGGTACACCTATGTGTACATCCTCATTTTCTCATTTTGGGTACCCAAGCTTGCTTGAGTCCTTGAGAGTTAGGACATATGGTTCCTTTTGGAACCCATATCTGTTTAATAGTAATAACTTTACCATTTGATTTAATTATACTAGAACGATAGGTAAAGTTGTTATTCCCATCCTTTTCATTTTTGAAATAACTTATCTTATTTAATGGTTTGCTTGATGAATTGATAACCTTTTTCTCTAGAGATTTATTGTTAAGTAAAGGAATCAAGCCAAGTTTTGATTTATCACAAGCAACATATTGGCTTTCAAACATCATTTTTAATCGTTCTGAACTTACGGTGAATTTGTTAATAAAAGATTTTAATTGATTAATTTCTTTACTTAAGTTTTGATTTTCTTTAATTAAGCTATGATTTTTCTGAATCAATTCTTCTGAAAATGACCTTAAACTTTTATTTTCAGAATTTAGTTTGTCTTGTATTTCAGTAATAGAATTTCTTTCTTTTGAAATTTCCAAATTTAGCTTTTTAAGATTTTTATTTTTCCTAGCTAATTTTCTACATTCACTATACAAATCATGAAAAGCATTTAAAAGTTCATCATAAGAATATTTTTCATGAAAGTCATTTGGTGTAAGATTAGATTCAGATTCTACTTTATCTTCTTGTACCATAAGACATAAGTTAGTTACCTCTTGTAGTTCATTGTTGCTCCTAACTTTCAATTCCTTGTCTGACTTTCTCTTGGTCAAGGCTTTCTTGCGCTTTACCTCTTTCTTCCTTTCTTCTTGCTTCCTCTTCTTCTTTGTCTTTAGGAAGCTGATTTGCCTCGGAGTCGACTCGGACCTTATTGGAGTCGACTCGACTAACTTGGGAGTCGACTCTGAGCTACTTGGAGTCGACTCGACTGAGGGAGATTCATCACCCTTTTCTGCAGTCTCATTGTTAGTATATAATTGAAGCATATGAGAGCTAATCTGAGATTTATCATAAATATTTTCTAAAGTATCCCAGATCTCCTTAGCAGATAAGCATGCAGAAATTTCATTAAACTTTGTTTCTTGAATAGCACAATATAATATGTTCATAGCATTAGCATTTAATTGTGCTAAGTCCTTCTCATTAATATGAGAGAGTGTGTGAAGGTCATTTGTTATGATTTTCCATAAATAATAGTTTTGTGATTGAATAAAAATGCGCATGCGTATTTTCCAATGTGGGTAGTTTATACCATTAAACAGTGGAGGTGTATCAATTGATTGTCCTTCTCCTAGAAAACTATCTATTTGAGTTGTCATGATCTTTGGCTCTAGTCGGTTAAGACTACAAATAATATTTGAGCACCTGCTCTGATACCACTTGTTGCCCAGTAGATACAACCCAAGAGGGGGGGGTGAATTGGGTCTTTTAAAACTTTTAAACTACTTCTAAGACTTTTTGATTAACTATGCTAAGTTATATAGATGCACAGTGGAATTTAAACTTAGCAACAGTATGATTTATTAAATGGGACTTGATTAAGTAAATTGAGTATGCTTGCAACTAAGGGATGCGTAGATACGAGTTAAGCAAGCAATATATCTAAGTAAGCAAGTTAGACAATGACAAAAAGCATCACAAACACAATAAACATATAGTGGTTCGGTGCACCCCAGCACCTACATCCACTCCCCAAGACCTCTTGGGAATTCCACTATAATCCTACAGATTACAGCCGGTTGTTTTACAAGCTCACAACCCAACTTGTTGTTTTACGAGCGCACAACGAACTCGGTCGGTTTTCCCAGGCTCACCGACTAGAACCACTCCGATTGTTTTCCCGGGCTCACAATCAAACCCTTACACGTTGGTTTTACCCTCGGCTCACCAACAAACCTAAACCCCGTTGGTTTTCCCTTTGGCTCACCAACAAACCTTACACCGTTGGTTTTCCCTTTGGCTCACCAACAAACCTTTACCCCTTGATTCAATCCCGTGATTGAATCAAGTTACAAGATATTATAACAAAGTTTAAGATAAATCAAAGCTTCTTAAACAAGCAAATATAACACTATAAGCAAATAGAGTAAAGTGAAGTCCTCAAACGAGTTTGGAAGATGAAGGAGCTCGACTTCTTCTTTACTTGACCCTCTTCTGATTTGGCACGAAGTGGAGGATCACTGAGGCAGCACACGGATGGAGAGGAAGCTTTGGGATTCACTTGGATGCTCTTCTTCCCTCTATTTCACTTTGAATGGCCCTTTTGTGCTTTTGGGAGATTTCCCTTGTAATCTGTTTGGAATCTCTTCCCTAAAAGTTCTCTCCCACTTCCATACCTTCTCCCCTAGCTCTTCTCTTGATTTTATAGCTTTAGATGGCGTGGAAACAAGAATATAGCCGTTAGAGACAAGAAAAAGAGCCGTTGGACACAGTCTGCATTTCCTGACAATGTTACCGTTGGGATCGGAGTCGACTCGCGCGATCAGGAGTCGACTCGCCTGTTGCAGGAGTCGGCTCGTGCTTTACTGGAGACGACTCGGCTACTGTTCCAAATTTGAATTAAAGTGCATGCCTTGACTGGGAGTCGACTCGACTTAACCCGGAGTCGACTCGCCAACATCTGGAGCTGACTTGGCATCTTCGGAGTCGGCTCATCCCATGAATCCAGAGGACATACTTTCTGATTTTCTTCCTCGAGTCGACTCGGATTCTCTTGGAGTCGACTCGGCTCTCAGAGCCCGAAAACTGATCCTCTGCATTTTTGGGGTCGCGCTGCCTTGGAGTCGACTCGAACTGTCTGGGAGTCGACTCGAATCTCAGAGGCAGTAACTTGGTTTTCTGTCTGTTGATGGTCGCGGAGTCTCGGAGTCGACTCGTGCAATGCGGGAGTCGACTCGAATCTCAGAGTCCCAAAAATGCTCTCTGACTTTTTCCTTGTGTTCCGCTGAGAGTCGACTCTTGCTTTCTTTGGAGTCGACCTACCAACCATCGGAGTCGACTCGCGTTCCACTGGAGTCGACTCGAATCTCAGACCCGAAAACTGCTCTCTGACTTTTCTGCCTGTGACTCCTAGGAGTCGACTCATACTTCTCCGGAGTCGACTCATACTTCTCCGGAGTCGACTCGAATTCCACTGGAGTCGACTCGAAGACTGTTCTTTTGAATTTTTCTTTTGATTTTACTCCTCCAATTTGAATCCTTTGAACTTTAAACTTTGGGCCAATAAATTGTAGCTTTCTTCCAACTTGAGAGCTTTGGAGGCCTTCTTGTGTTCTCCCAACTTGCTATGTTCCTTGCAAAATAAATATCTTTCTCCTTGCAACATAAACATTAGTATCTATACTTCAAGGTTTTGTGATCATCAAAATCAATCTATGAATCAATCTTTGGGTCATCAAGATCTTTATATGATTTTTTATTGATTTAGAAAATGTATATGATAGAGTTTATAGAAAAGACTTATGGTGGATATTAGAAAAGAGAAAAGTTTTATGTTACTTATATTAATGTGATTATGGACATGTATAATGGAGGAATTACTAGTATGAGAATTGCTAGTTGTAATACAATGAGTTTTCAATCATAATAGGTTTGCATTAAGAATTTTTTCTAAGTCTTTAACTTTTTGTGCTAGTTATAGATGAGCTTACTAGGTATATTTAGAATGATATTCCTTAGTATATACTATTTGTAGATGATATAGTCTTAGTAGATGAAAATAAGGTTGGAGTTAATTGTGAGTTAGAATTATAAAGGAGTACATTAGAATCTAAGGGTTTCATATTACATAGGACCATTATAAAATATATCAAATGTAATTTTAGTAAAATTAGAAATAGAGATGAAGATGAAGTGAAAATTGAGGATCAAGAAGTTCATGAAAGTGATCATTTTCAGTAGATAGGATCAATTATTCATAAATAAGGAGAGATTGAAGAGGATGTTATCCATAGGATTAAAGTAGAATGGATAAAATGAAGAAGTGCAATTGAGATATTATGTAGTCATAGGATATCTGACATGTTAAAGAAAAAATGTTATGGAACTATCATACGACCAACTATGATTTATGCTACTTAATATTGGGTAGTTAGATAATAACATATGTACCGAATGGGTATCGTTGAAATGAGAATATTAAGATAGATATATGATAATACAAAAAAAATAGAATAAGAAATGAAACCATTCTTAAAAAGATAGACGTTGTAGCAATTAATGACAAATACAGACAAGAGTGACTTAGATGGTTTGGGCATGAAAAACGTAGGTCAACGGATGCACAAGTAGAAGTAATTTGATGTAAGGGAAGAGGGTCAGAGTAGATAAAAAAATATATGAGATGAGCAGTAAAGAAGAACTTAATATTGCTACATCTTTCAAAAAGTGTGACTTTGAATAGAGTGAAATTGACGCAGTCGGATTGTGACAATGGATCAAGAACCTTAATAATGGCGTTTCTCTCTGAATTTCTTTTTTTTCCTTTTCTTTTCTCTAATGGCCACTAAGACTCTATTGGAAGGAATGGAAACTCGGAGGATTGAAAGACCAAAGGAAGACACAGGACGGAAGTGGGATGAAAAATTGTCTGCAGAGCTGGGGTCGACTCGAACTAGACTGAGGTCAACTCGACTGATGTTGGAGTCGACTCAAGGGTTGGAGGAGTCGGCTCGTTACAGAATCCAGAGATCAAGCTTTCTGTCTTTCAGCAGGGGGTCGACTCGAGTACCTTTGGGGTCAACTCGCGACGACGAGGAGGCAGCTCGAGGAGACCTGGAGTTGGCTCGAGAAGACTTGGAGTTGACTCTTTCACAGAGTTTCCGCATATCAGGCTTTCAGTCTCTCAGGTGGGTCGACTTAGCTAAACTTGGAGTCAACTCGAGTTCTGCGAGGTCAAAATTTTAGAAAACGCAGAAGACTTTGGGATGGAAATTCTCAAGAAAATGATGAGGGATTGGGCGTGGGGAGTTGGCTGGATACTACAGTGGCAATCTAGGAAGGCTTGATTTTAAGGAGGGAATAAGAATGAGTTGGTTGTGGGATTCTCACCCAAACTAAACTCAACAAGGCAAGAGGGGAAGACGCGTCTCACCCCTTTCCTTCAGCCGATTGGCGTCACACTAAGAAGGGGAGAGTCTCTCTCACATAGGCAAGGGTTTCCTTTCAAATAACATTCAATCCTCCTCTTTTATTCTTCATACCTTCCTTTATATAAAAAAGGAGGTTGGAAATGATAAGGACTACAACCAGAATTCAGTTGGACTCAAAATCAGATAAGGACTCGTTTAAAATTCAAAACTCCTAACCGACGAACTAAACAACTTATTAATTAACTCTTAACACCTATGAATCCTTATCTTGGGCGTGTGGATTGAAAATTCACTTGGCACAATCCTTGACACGCCATGTCTCCTTCCATGCGCATGGGATTAAGTCCAGATTTCTTAGAACCCTCTCCCATATGACATGTGTCCAATCCTAACTTAATCAAAGAGCCACTCAATGCCTTGGACTCAATCTGATTAGGCATTGAAGATACTAAACCATTGTGAATTAAATCACTTATTACATGGACTCGATCACACCACCACTTTGGACTCAATTTTTCTCACATGCCTTAACCCAATGTTCCATGGCCTAAGGTATGAGGATGATGCTCTTGCATCAATTCCCTCCGGCTAGAAAAAGACTCGACTCTATCGAGTTTTGCGACTGGTATAGCTCGTAGAGATCCGGGTTCAGCCGTTGGACTTCCTCTGTCTTCAACCACGAGCAATCTGAAATTGGTCAGCCAGTGACTAAAATTTTTTGATATCCTCCTCGACGTGTGGACACGATTTGATCATCCAAAATATCTTCAATAGTGTCCTTTGGGGTTGTTCATCATGGTAGGGATGGCGACATTGGAGGAGGGTCTTCTGCTTCAATGTAATGTCCTTTATAGAGCTATAGGTCTTCAACGTTGAAGATTGGGTTGACCTGCAAATCATCTGGTAACTCAAGCCCATAAGCATTACGTCCTAGCCGTTTTAATATCTTCAAAGGACCAGCTCGACGAGGTTGAAGCTTCTGAAAATTTCTGTGGGAGAAATATTCAGTACTCAACCAAATTAGCACAAGGTCTCCTTCTTGGAACTCAAGGGGATGTCGCTTCAAGTCTGCTTGTTGTTTATAATTCTCGGTGTTGATGACCAAACGACGTCGAACTTCAGCATGGATGTTTTGTATGTACCTAGCAAAATTCTCACCACCTTCGCTGGTCCTCGTGTTGATGGAAAGTGGAATAAGATCAATGGGCTGCCGCGACTTCAACCCGAGAACAATCCGATAGGTGAGAATCCTGTGGTTCGGTTGACACTGCTGTTGTAGGCAAACTCAGCATGGGGCAAAATCAGATCCCATGACTTCACATGATCCCGGACTAAACATCGAAGGAGATTCAAGACTGCGGTTGACCACCTCGGTCTGTCCATTGATTTGGGGATGATAGGCGCTGGAAAAAGAAAGACGTGCGCCAAGCTTCACCCAAAGTATCTTCCAAAAATAGCTAACGAACTTGACATCACGATCAGATACAATAGTCTTTGGTAGCCCATGTAAGCGAACCACCTCTTTCAAGAACAAATCAGCAACTCGGGATGCATCATATGTCTTTGTACATGGCACAAAATGCGTCATCTTAGAGAACCTGTCAACAATGACAAAGATAGAATCATGTCCTCATACCGTCTTGGGCAACCCTAGCACGAAGTCTATGCTAAGGTCCTCCCATGGTGAACTCGGCAATGGTAATGGAGAGTAGAGGCTAGCATTAGATTTTGCTTCCTTGGCGAGTTGACAAGTTCGGCAATGCTTGATGATTCGGTGCACATCCTTGCGTAGGGTCGGTCAATAGAACCTATCCCCCATCGTGGCGACGGTTTTGTTACGTCTGAAGTGACCGACAAGGCCTCCTCCATGAACCTTCCGAATGATGTGATCGTGAAGAGAAGTTTCTGGAATACATAGGCGCATGCCACGGAAGAGAAAGCCATCATGGATCGAAAAATCAGAATGCTGCCGATGATTCCCTGCTAAAATTTCGGTATAGATAGGCTGAAAATATGCATCAATAGGATATAAAATTTTCAGACCATTGAAGCCCATTACTTCCGCATTCAAGAGAGTGAGAACATGTGTCTTCCGGCTAAGAGCATCAGCAACTCGATTTTTTGCACCCGGCCTATGCTTCAAAACAAAAGTAAATTGCTGCAGTACATCCACCCATCTAGCATGTCGCGCACTCAACTTCTTTTGAGAGTTGATGTACTTTAGAGAGTCGTGATCGGTGTACATGACAAACATCCGATGCGGGAGATAGTGCTTCCAATGTTTGAGGGTCTGACTATAGCATACAACTTAAATCATAAGTGGAATACCTTCGCTTGGCATCATTGAGCTTTTCGCTGTAGAAGGCGATGGGATGACCATCTTGGCTGAAAACTTCACCAATTCCAATGTGAGAAGCGTCACAAGCGACCTCAAAAAGTTGATCAAAATCTGGAAGTCGAAGAATTGGGGTTTGGGTTAGATGCTCCTTGATGTCTTCAAAAGCTCTAGTGGCAGCCGACGTCCAATGGAAATTTTCAGCCTTCATACAATTGGTGATCCGTGCTACTATGCTGCTGAAATTTCTTATAAACCTGCGATAGAAGGAAGCCAAGCCGTAGAAGCTTCGCACCTCATGGATGTTGCTTGGTGTGGGCCACTCACGAATGGCTCGAACCTTCTCGGGATCCGCTGCAACACCTCGATCTGAAATTATAAAGACAAGAAACGGTTCTTGTGATTCAGCAAAGAAGCACTTCTTCAAGTTGACATAAAGCTTTTCTGATCTGAGGATATGAAGCACTTGGGGAAGATGTTGCTAGTGTTCCATATGGCTACGACTGAAAATTAATATGTCATCAAAATAAACAACTACAAAGCGCCCAATGTGCAGTTTCAGCACTTGATTGATGACTCGTATGAAGGTGCTTGGCGCATTAGAGAGACCAAAGGGCATAACCATCCATTCAAAGAGTCCATCCTTGGTCTTGAACATTGTTTTTCACTCATCCCCATGTCTGATTCTGATCTGATGGTAGCCACTTCGCAAGTCCAACTTCAAAAAAATAATGAAACCATGCAGCAAGTTAAGCATATCATCTAACCGTGGAATGGAGAAGCGATACTTCACTATTATTTTGTTGATTGCTCTGCTGTCCACGCACATCCTCCATGAACCATCCTTCTTGGGAGTAAGTAGAGCCAGGACAGCACATGGGCTGAGGCTCTCTCTGATGAATCCTTTATCCAAAAGTTCTTGGACTTGGTGGTGAGCTCTTTGTGTTCTCTAGAATTCAGCCAGTATGCAAGAAGATTCGGTAGGCTTGAACCGAGCACCAAATCTATGGCATGTTGGATATCCCTCATCGGTGGAAGCTCTGTGGGAAGGTCCTCAGGGGTTACATCAGAAAAAATCATCCAATATAGACTTGAAATCAGAAGGAACAACTTCTGAAATTTTAGCCCCAACTTTCTAAGACACTAGTGCATACATGACTCCAATCTCTCGGCGACAAGCTTCAAACTTTCTCATGGTTAAAATCCGTTGGATTATCATATTTTCAGAGGTAAAATTAGTGATTTGAAGGAGCTTTAATACAATTCTTTTGTTGGCACAATATAGAGAATAACAATTAGATCGACCGTCATACTTGACACTACAATCATACAACCATGGTCTTCCTAGAAGAAGATGGCACGCCTTCATGAGCAAAACATCACACCATACTTCATCTCGGAAGTTCTTACCAAGTGAAAAACTGATCAAGCATCTTTGTTTAATAGGGATTAAGGAGTCTTCGATCCAACTTACTCGATACAGCTTTGGATGCGGTACTGGTTTCAGGTTCAGCTTTTTCAGCACATCTTCGGATATGATATTCATGCAGCTTTCATTATCGATAATGAGGTTTAGAGACTTGTTGGCATACTCGACACGAGTATGGAAGATATTGGTGCACCTCCAATCTTCCTCCATGTTCTCCTTCTGTTTGCAACTCGTAAGAATCCATCGCACGACGCATTATATGGGTAGATCTGAAGTTTCCAGCTCAACCGTAGGGGCTTCTTCTTTATATTCTTCACTCCCTCCATTTCCTTCTTTATCAGCGGGCTGAGAGGAAGGAGGAAATTCAGAAGGCCCTATGATCTCGTATTCCTCACATACCAATGTAAAACATTGGTCTCGGGTGGGGCAAACAATGGCAAAATGGCCTCGCCCGCTGCATTTGTAGCATTCAATAGAGTTCTTTCCTTGTGGCGTAGATTAGGGCATAGGACCTTTACCCCTTTCATTGACCCTTGTGGCACCTTTATCCTGATATGTACTTCAATTAACAGAGGTTTCATATATGAAAACAAAGGTGTTATCTCGAGGAAAAGGAACTTCTCGGTTGGTGCTGCGTTCGGAAAACCATCGTGCAACCGGTGCTTGCGCATGGCGCCTTTGTCGCAGCTGCGATTCAACTTGAATGGCGAGTTGGTATGCCTTCTCTAGGCCGAAGATGCGCGTCGTCATCAACTCCCTTTTAATGTCATCCCTCAGCCCGGATCGGTACTGAGTTAGGGACTGTCGCTTCATCTCCGTGAAGTTGCTACGGATCATCAACTCATGGAACCGAGTATGGAAGAGCTTCCTTGATGATGTTTCAAAAGTTCTTCGAAGAGTGTCTCTTCATAGTCGAGGAAAAGAAACTTCTCCTTCAGATAAAGTTTCATCTCCTCCCAATCATTGATAGGGGCTGTCGGAATCGATGAAGCTTCTCTTCAACGCTGTGCCACCATATGCGTGCTTGACCCTTTAGGTTCATCTTTACGAATCACACCTTGGTTTCGTTGGACATGTTGAACTACTCAAAGTAATCTTCGAGGGACAACAGCCAATCCTGGAAGTGGGTTGGATCAATGCTTCCACTGTAATCAGCAACTTCTACGTGAACCCGCTTCATGGCTTCGTCGGAGTCATTGCGCTCCCACTGATTTTGATGAGCATAGAGATTTCTGAAATTATTTCCCATACGAGGAATATTTTTGGAGGTGGCATCCGCTGACCCCTAGGCGGTCTTTGGGGTGACAGACCCCTTGGAGAGAAAGCTTCAACGTCGGGTTCTCCTCCGAACAACGCTTCTAGATTTTCAGGGTGTGCAAAAATGCCATGGTCATCTTCAAGATTGTTTGGCTCGGGAAAGAGGCGGTATCCATCATCTAATTCAAGGTAGCCACTTGCTAGGTGAGTTCATGCATGGCTTCAGCAAGTTGCCTCTCCAGATTGTAGGGGCGTCCACTGCGAGTACTCATGGCAATCTTCACTCTGATACCAATTGACGTAGTCGGGTTGTAGCAAAGGATCACGAACCTTAATAATGACGTTTCTCTCTAAATTTCTTTTTTTTTCTCTGATGGCCACTAAGACTCTATTGGAAGGAATGGAAACTCGTGGGATTGAAAGACTAAAGAAAGATGCAGGATGGAGGTGGGATGAAAAGCTGTCTGCAGAGCTGGGGTCGACTCGAACTAGACTAGGGTCGACTCGAGTGATGTTGGAGTCGACTCGAGGGTTAGGGGGGTTGGCTCGTTACAGAATCCAGAGATCAAGCTTTCTGTCTTTTAGGAACTAGACTCGTGGTGACGAGGAGTTGGCTCGAGGAGACCTAGAGTCGGCTCGAAAAGACTTAGAGTCGACTCGAGATCTGGAAGTTGACTTTTTCACAGAGTTTCCGCGTATCAGGCTTTCGGTCTCTCAGGTGGGATCGACTCAGCTAAACTTGGAGTCGACTCGAGTTTTGCGAGGTCGAAATTTCAGAAAACGTAGAAGACTTTGGGACTGGAATTCTCAAGAAAATGATGAGGGATTGAGCATGGGGAGTTGGTTGGATGCTATGGTGGCAATCTAGGAAGGCTTGAGCAAAGGAAGGCTTGATTTTAAAGAGGAAATAAGAATGAGTTGGTTGTGGGAGTCTCACCCAAACTAAACTCAACAAGGCAAGAGGGGAAGATGTGTCTCACCCCTTTCCTTCAGCCGATTGGCGTCACATCAAGAAGGAGAGAGTCTCCCTCACATAGGCAAGGATTTCCTTTCAAATAACATTTAATCCTCCTCTTTTATTCTTCATACCTTCCTTTATATAGAAAAGGAGGTTGGAAATGATAAGGACTACAACCAGAGTTTAGTTGGACTCAAAATCAGATAAGGACTCGTTTAAAATTCAAAACTCCTAACCGACCAACTAAACAACTTACTGACTAACTCTTGACACCTATGAATCTTTATCTTGGGCGTGTGGATTGGAAATCCACTTGGCACAATCCTTGACACGCCATGACTCCTTCCATGCACATGGGATTAAGTCCATATTTCTTAGAACCCTCTCCCATATGACATATGTCCAATCCTAACTTAATCAAAGACCCACTCAATGCCATGGACTCAATTTGATTAGGCATTGAAGATGCTAACCCATTGTGAATTAATCACTTATTACATGGACTCGATCACTGATAAGTGCTAAATAATACATAAACTAATATCTTATTCATAACACTTATCATTATTTTAATCCGCATATTTTGTAAATTTAACTAAAAAAAATGTTACCTTCATCATTGCATTTTAATAAATTATAAAAGTAATTCAAGTTTTACTTATTTACTGATTGAGTCTAATGTATGCAAATAGTCAAGTTCATTAGGGATTATTCCTGGACCTAAACCACATGCACCCTGCAAATCAAGACCCTCTGATTCAGTCACTTAACTCTTTTCCACATGATCCAATTCTCCTATTTTAATAAAATCCCTTCAATTATTTGTTTCTCAGATTTCAAAGCATACCATCTTAGTTGCACGGATCCCAAATCTCCTTCCACGTCCGCAGCATTCAACAATTCCAACTTCATCCTCCCAAATCATTTGCGATTGAACAACATCCTCTCAGCCGGGAACAGCATCACACGTTTGTTCCCAAGATATCATCGAGCTTCACAGATTCCTCTGTTCCGGAATAACCACCAGCTGAATCCCATGATCTTTGCTCATGCATCTTGCTCAACTTCATCTCCCCTGCTTCCGAATTTCCCAGATTTCTTCCCAGCTGCCAGCGTCCCAGCTTCATCTCTTCCATCTCGGATTACTCCCCCTGTTTCGGAACCAATCCCAACCGAATCCAGACTTCATCCGGATTTACTCCCAGCATCCCGTTCGTGAACCATATCCTCCCCTGTTCTGAGTTCATCCTTTCTCCCACGGATCATTCTACATCTAAAGAACAGGCCAACCTCCCTCCGAATCACATCTTCCCAGATTTTCTCCCATCCGGGATCACATCCACTCTCAGCCGTGAGCACTGTTTCAGCCGTGAAGAACAAAATCCCAGCAAATCGTGTCCACGTCGTCCCAAGAGCATCCGCGATCCATCCTTATCCAGTGGCCAGATAAGCGTCCCGAGCATCTTCTCTCAGCCGTGATCGTCATTCCCCTGTTTCACGCGTCTTCAACCAGCCCGTCCGCAGCATTCCAGCCATTCGGATTGACTTCATCTTCCCACGCGTCCGGTTTCACGCATCTTCTCCTTTGATCAGCTCCCAGCTCCCTTGTTTCCAGCGGAACAAATCATATTTCCTCTCAGCCGTGAACAGAATGCCCAACGCGTCCGAAGATCAAGCAATGATCTCGCAGCTTCATCCCCTTCGATCTATCCTTATCTCGACGAGGAAGAGGGAGGGGGAGCTTGCAGCTATAAAAGGGGAGGAGACGGGCACCATGAATCTCATCTCTCGGAGGCCAAATCCCACGGGAAGAAGAAGAAGCAAAGGGAGAGAATACTTTGGCTATTTTGGGAATGACTTCCCGTATAAAGAAATAAAGAAGTAACCGTTCTCAGGGGAGTCGCCAGAAGAAGAAAGGAAGAAGAGCTGGTCGCGATGGAAGCCTTCTCCACTACTGCGGCTGTTCAATTCTCCATGGAAGGCTAATCGGACTGGATGCAGCCCTAACAAAGGGACACGGGTTTTATATTTTATTTTATATTTTTGGAGTTGTATAAACTTTATTTTGTTCTTAATGAATATTTTATTTCATCTCATATTTAATTTCTGTGATTTTAAGTATGACGTTTATACAACTGTTTTTCATGATCACCAAGTAAATATAAGATAGTCCATGCTTAAGGAAGATGCAGTGTGCTACCACCTTAGATTAGGGTAGACATTTCATGCCAACTGAAGATGGATTATTTCCAAATTGCTTTTGTGAATTTCTATTCGAATGCTTATCAGGCTTGTAGCCAATTTGCATGTTAATCCAAGAACGAAATAAATTATAAATAACCCTTGTTCCGATGTTAATGGTGAATTCCTTGCCCTAGTTTCTCCCAAACTGATATCATTTTAATTGCATTTCTCTTAAATTATTTAGTTCAATAGTCTTCCTAAACTTTCTTTTTAAATATTTTTTTAAGAAAACAACTGTACCCCAATCCCTGTGGATCGATACCCGTAATCACTATCCTACCAGATACGTGCTATTGCGTGGTCTTTAAAGTTGACTATCAATTTTTGGCGCTGTTGCCGGGGATTGTTAGCATAGTTGTTTTTCTTTAAAAAAAATTCAAAAAAAATAAAAATAAAAAATAAAATAATAATATATATATATCTAAAATAAAATAAAATATTTTTTATTTTTTGTTACTTTTCTTATTTTTTTTTCTTTTACTAATTTTTGATTTTTCTCTTGATATTATTTGATCAGGAATCGAAGAGGAACTCTGGGACGATCAAAAAGAGAACTGCTGGAAAAAGAATGCTGTAAAGGTTTGCTTTAAAAATAAAAAAATTGCTGAAAAAATTCTCTTTGGTAACCTCTAAACCTTTCTTATTTAAATTGATCCCTAGTTTGCTTGAAATTTTATAGTGATTGTTTGATTTTAATTTCAGTAAAAGTGTGAATGCATGCTTGATACACATCCACCAATTAATCTGCACATAGTAAGGGCCATCACCCCAACAAGATAAGAACTGAATTTCATCACCAGATTCTTGCCCAAATTAGGTGAACCAATTCGCACATAGCTATCACTTTAATTAAAATTAATTAGACGTTGGCCCCTAGGGACATTCGAGCTCAATAGGACGAAGATCACCAAAAGTTGCACCAATTTCGCTCTGTGGCTCAGTTGATGTCTAGGCAAGCTTTGTCCTAAGGGAGATAGTTCATCTGTTCGAGGCAAGTGGTTTTTAAGTGGGACCTTTATGAACGCATCGTGACCCCCCCACTTACCTGGGAGCTTACCTGGTTAACTCAGTCATTAGACCGAATTGGAGGCTTAGGTGCCCTCTTCAAACCAGTTAGGAGCTGTCTAGTGATTTTAGGGTAAACATAAGGAATTGATGTGTTTTTCTTTTAATGCATGCTTGACCGCACTTGACTGATTAGAAAAGCATTAGTGTATGCTAGGGTGTCGTTCCAGATTTCCTGAATTAGTACCTTTTGATTCTGAAATAGAGCGTTCTATTAGGGCCCTTCGAGCTGAAATCCGCACCTATAGAACCATAGGATCTACACCCACTTGTCGAGATGGCTGAAGAGCACCCAAACTGTTAAAGGAGTACTTCACTCCTTCTATTTATACCTCTCCATCTTGTATTCGACTTCCTGATACCCACTGCTGGCTGTTCAGTTTGAAATTAAGTCTAATGTCATCCAAATGCTTCCCTCTTTTTATGGACTTAACAATGAAGACCCACACAAACATTTAGATGAGTTCCTTGAGATTTGCACCACTGTCAAAATTCAGAACTTCACTGATGATGCTCTGAAACTTAGGTTGTTCCCTTTTTCCCTTAAGGACAGAGCTAAACAGTGGCTCCATTCATTAGAAGCCAATTCTATTCTCTCTTGGGCTCAAATGCAACATGAATTTTTGAAAAAAATATTTTTCCATAGGAAGAACGAACCAATTTAGGCGTGCTATCACGAGCTTCTCCCAATCTGACGGAGAAGAATTTCATGAAACTTGGAAGAAATTTAGAGATTTACTCCGAAAATGCCCGCATCATCAAATACCCAAATGGCAATTAGTGCAATATTTCTATGACGGGTTGTTCCGAATGAAATTGTCAAATGGTTGATGCTTCTTGTGGGGGAACTTTCATGCTTAAAAGTGAACATGAAGCAAGATAATTGTTTTGAAAATCTTAATGAAAATTTCCCTCCACCATGCCTCCTCTGCTCGTCAAGCACCCCCGAGTTCTCAAAGAAAAGGAACCATATATGAAGTTAGCCAATCCATAGGTCTATCTGACAAAGTAGATGCACTATCCCGCAAGTTGGACCAGCTAATGTCTAGAGAACAGCTTCCAAACTTTTCCCAAGCACAAGTTTGTGCTCTTTGTTCTAGCTCGTCTCACCCCTATTCATGAATGCCCTTCGGCAGCTCAATTCCCTGAATTTGTGCAAGAACAAGTTAATGCTGCCCAACACAGTCCAAACTGGGTAATGACCCATTTTCCAATACATATAACCCCAGGATGGTGTAACCATCCAAATTTCTCTTGGAAATAGCAGACCCCCAATACTTTCCAACCTTTTTTCCAAAACTTTCAACCATTTCAGAATGTTCATTCCGAACCGTCCTCCTACTCACTATTCACAATTTCAAACATGTCCCTCCTTCAGCACCCCAAAGAGATATGGCTTTTGAGCAAAAAGGTTTGACTGCCCTTCAAGGACTCGAAGCCAATACACAATTGTTTGCACTCCCATACCCAGTCTATTACCAAATTAGAAACCCAGCTAGGGCAGCTAGCGAGTGCACTAAATAAAAGAGAGGAAGGCAAGCTTCCAAGCCAACCAATGAGTAACCCAAGAGGGCAGTACATGGCTCAAGAGACTCACCTGAATGATGTTCACCATGAACAAGCTAATGCCATGACTATCTTAAGAAGCGGACGCGTAGTGGACAATAAAGTTGGAGAAAAAGAACATAAGGAAAATGAAGATAGGAGTATGACTATGCCTAAAGAGATCCCAAACTCCTCTAGGTCGCCATCGAACCCAGTATCGACCACACCTTTTACACCGAAGGCCCCTTTTCCTCGATGTCTGAAAGCACCTTCTCCCTTTGGCATGAAGGAACTTCATTGGAAGAAATAATGGAGGTATTCAACAAGTCAAAATCAACCTCCCTCTCCTTGATGCCATAAAAAAAGTTCCATCGTATGCCAAATTTCTTAAAGACCTTTGTACCCAGAAACAAAAATCTAGGACACATGTGCCTAAAAAGGTCTTCCTAACTGAACAAGTGAGCTCCATCCTCCAACACAAAACCCCTCCTAAGTTCAAGGATCCTGGTGCATCTACCATCTCTTGTGTGGTAGGAGATATCCGATTGATCGTGCACTATTAGATTTAGGGGCAAGTGTTAATCTTCTTCCTTATTCAGTCTATGAGAAGTTCGGATTAGGTGAACTAAAGCCTACTTCGGTGTCTCTGCAATTGGCTGATCGATCTGTCAAAATACCACGAGGAACAATTGAAGATGTCCTAGTCAAGGTAGATAAATTTTATTTTTCAGTTGATTTCATCGTCCTTGATATGGAACATGTGCTAAACCTTAAGATACAGATCCCTATGATTCTCGGTCGTCCCTTCCTAGCTACAACCAATGCATGTATTAACTGTAGAAACTGGGGTGATGGATATATCTTTTGGAAACATGAAAGTTAAACTAAATGTATTCCATGCCTCTGATCAACCTGCAAGGGAAGATGAGTGCTTCCTAGTTGACAAAATGGACGATCTTGTAGAAGAAGCCCTTCCCTATATTCTGGCAGATGACCCTTTGAAAGCATGTTTAGCCCATTTTGACATTGATAATTTTGATTTAAAACAAGGCCATAGAAGACGTCAATGTCCTACTTGACAATCCGTCTCCCACAAAGTCTCATCCTTGGCGTATCCGATATGAACCTCTTCCTACCCTTTCTAGTACGCCACAAGTGCCCTTCCATCGAGTCCCCTCCCAACTTGAGCTAAAGCCACTTCTGGTAACCCTTAAGTATGCTTTTCTAGGACCCGAAGATACCCTACCCTGTAATCATCGCGGCTGACCTGTCTGACAAACAGGAGAGTCAACTTTTGAGTGTACTCGGAGAACACCAAACATGCAATTGGATGGTCTGTAACTGATCTGAAGGGGATTGACCTATCCATTTGCATGCATCGCATTCACCTAGAAGAAGATGCAAAACCAACCCGTGAAATGCAAAGGAGACTCAACCCAAACATGAAAGAGGTAGTCAAGAAAGAAGTAGTAAAGTTGCTAGATGCCGGAATCATTTACCCTATCATCTGATAGCAACTGGGTGAGTCCGACTCAAGTAGTACCAAAGAAGTCGGGCATTACTGTGGTTGAAAATGCAGAAGGAGAGTTGATGCCCCACACGCACGACCACTAGCTGGCGTGTTTACATTGACTACAGGAAGTTAAAACTCCATGACTAGGAAGGACCAATTTTTTTTTTTTTTTTTTTTTTTTGCTTAAGCAAAAGGGGTAGGGGGAGGAGGGACAAGCCCACCCCCGCGTAGCAACCCCACTGGGCCCCCGCCCCGCCAGGAGAATGTTCGATGCGGGCAGAAATGGCCGTGTGTTGGGCACCCGACCGGTTTTACTCATACCCTCCCACCCGTAGGCTCGGCTCAGCTACTCCTCTGAGCTCTGGCTCGAGTCCCACGTATGAGTACGTCCACACCCGGCACCACCCGGCTACTAGCGGTTCAAGAGCGGTCCTACACCACAAGTCCAAGCAGTGGCCAAAGTAATGAGCTTCGGTCCACAATTTAATTCGTCGCCGCAGCGATTTATTGAACCAAATATTGGAAAGGTTAGCCGGTCAGGGGTTTCACTCTGTTTCCTAGATGGTTATTCTGGATATAACCAAGTGGCGCGTGTATCCCGATGATCAAGAGAAACCACTTTCACACGTCCATGGTTGGGACATTTGCGTATAGAAGAATGCCATTTGGACTCTGCAATGCACCCGCCGACATTTCAACGATGCATGATGGGAAATTTTTTCTGACATGGTAGAAAATTTCTGGAAGTAATTCATGGATGATTTTTTCAGTTTTCGCCCCTCATTTGATGATTGTCTCAGTAATTTAGCCCCTAGTTCCGAAAAGATGTAAGGAGACCAATTTAAGTGCTGAGTTGGGAAAGAGCCATTTCATGGTTCAAGAGGGTAAAGTCTTGGGACACATTGTGTCAGAAGGGGTATTGAGGTGATAAAGCAAAAGTTGATCTTATTTCTAATCTTCCTCCACCAAATCTGTGAAACAAATCCCGTTCTTTCTTGGCCATGCTGGTTTTTACTGTCATTCATTAAAGACTTCAGCAAAATCTCTAGGCCCTTGTGCAATCTCCTTGCCAAGGATACACATTTGTCTTTTTGATGAAGCATGTAAAGAGGCCCTTTGAAAAACTCCGATCTAAGTTATCTACAGCACCTGTCATAACAACCTCCCAATTGGACCCTTCCATTTGAACTCATGTGTGATGCTTCTGACTATGCCATTGGGGCGATTTTAGGGCAACGGCTAGAGAAGTTACCTCATGTCATCCTACTACGCTAGTAGACACTTTCAGATACGCAATTGAACTACACCACTACTGAGAAAGAATTACTAGCTGTAGTGTTTGCCTTGGACAAGTTTCGATCCTATCGTCTTAGGATCCAAGGTTATGTATTCACTGATCATTCTGCTCTTCGGTACCTTCTTTCAAAGAAGGACACCAAGCCCTCGTCTAATTCGATGGATCCTGTTGTTTACAGAAATTTAATCTAGAAATTCGTGACTAAGAAAGGCCACCACAAATGTTGTAGCAGACCATTTGTCTAGAATCCTTCTCGAGCCTTCTCATAAGCACTTCCCCACTTCATGACTCTTTTTCCAGATGAATAATTGTTTGAGGTACAATAAGTAAAAACACCATGGTTTGCCAACATACGTGGAAACTATCTTGCCATAGGACGAATTTTTCGATCCATTGGTCCAAGCAGGACAAGGATCGATTTTTTTTCGCAAGTTAAGTTCTACTTTTGGAATGACCCGATCTGTTTAAGTATTGTTCCGATCAAGTAATTCGTCGATGTGTGCCTGAATGTGAATTTCAGAGTATTCTTGATTTTTGTCATACCCAAGCCTGCGGGGGATATTTTGGGGGTAGAAAATATGCAGCTAAAGTCTTACAAAGTGGATTTTATTGGCTCTCATTGTTCAAAGATGCTCAACAATTTTTTGCCAAACTTGTGAGCGATGCCAGCAAATGGGTAAATCACCCGTAGAGATATGATGCCACTTAACCCCCATTTTAATTCTAGAAATTTTCGATGTCTGGGGTATTGACTTCATGGGCCCTTTCCCGCATTCTTTTGTTTGAGTACATTCTTGTCGGGTAGATTATGTCTCAAGTGGGTAGAAGCAGTTGCCACTAGGACTAATGATCATAAAGGTTGTGGTTAAGTTCTTACAAACAAATATATTAGTCGCTTTGGCACACCCCCGAGCTATCATTAGTGATGTGGATCACATTTCTGCAACCGATCTTTTGAAGCTTTGGTTCGCAAGTATTCAATCACCCACAAAATTGCCACCCCGTACCATCCCCAAACAAGCGGGCAAGTCGAAGTTTCTAATAAGGAGATAAAACATATCTTAGAGAAAACAATACACCCTGATAGAAAAGATTGGTCTCAAAGGTTAAACAATTCTCTCTGGGCTTATCGTACTGCCTATAAGACTCCTATTGGCATGTCTCCTTATCAATTGATTTTTGGAAAAGCTTGCCACCTACCGGTAGAACTTGAGCATAGAGCTTTTGGGCCATTAAAAAGTTTAACTTTGATATGGCAGCAGCTGGTTCTAATCGGAAACTTCAACTCAATGAGCTTGAAGAGTTACGCAATGAAGCATATGAAAATGCCAAAATTTACAAGGCAAGGACTAAGACTTTTCATGACAAATACATTAACCGTAAGTCTTTCAAGCCTAATCAAAAGGTTTGGCTATTCAATTCTAAATTGCGTCTCTTTCCTGGTAAACTTCGCTCTAGGTGGGATGGTCCTTTTTAGTTAGAAAGGTTTTTCCTCATGGTGCAGTAGAAATTCAACACATCAATGATGGTCGTATCCTGAACGTCAATGGTCAATGATTGAAATCTTACATAGAGTGTGTTGCAGATGGACAGTTGATTGAATCTCTTGATTTGATGGATCCTATTTATCGGGATAATTAAGGATATACTGCGTCTGGCTGAAGACGTTAAACTTAGCGCTTGTTGGGAGGCAACCCCAATTTTCATAGGTTATTTTTGCACATTTTCTTGTCGCATTTTTTCAGGTGTCCTCATATTACTGATGCAACTAAGGTACATGCTTCTATCCCTACATATGCATCATATTTTCGTCCAAAATAAATAACAAAAAATTAAAAAATTATAATAATATAATATTAAAAAAAATATTGAGGACAATGTCTGATCTAGGTTGGGGGGTATAAGATTGAAATTTTGAAGAAATTTTTCGGCATTTTCGCATTTTTGAATAAGATTTACTTAAAAAAATACCTAATTTCCATGCCTTAGTGCTGAAATGATAAATACACAAAGTATATAAATCTAAAAAGCCCAATGATTAGTCAGGAGTAAGACAATTTGAGTTCTTTTTATTAAAAGTTCTTTTAGTGAGTTGTAAGATAATTTTTACTTTGGAATTTCACAACACACATTGCCTACACTTCTAAGGGTTAGGTTCAACATTATGTTGTTAAGTCTGGTAGCAACCTTGAGTCCTGATGAATCATACTTATCTAATTCACTTTTATCAAAAAAAGAGTGAATTTAGTCAGGTACATCGAAAAGGGCTACCTATTGTCAAAGGTCAGTGGGCTTGTGATGATGAACCCGAGCATAGGTCGTAGGGGAGTCTTGATGCCCAACACCTTATGCCATCAGGTGTGGGAGTTGTTGACTGAATGCTTGCTACACGGAGGAATCATTACAAGGGTAAAAGTGTGTAATTTATTTATAAATACAAATAAAAAATATAAAAAAATATAAAAATAATATTGACCTTGAAAAAGACGATAGTGTGAAAGTCGTTGTTGTAAAAATTCGAGTAAACTGGAATATTACAGATAAAGCCCATGAGGTATTAAAGTAAACATCCACAACTCTCGAAATCCTGCAAGATAGGATGATTTTGAATCAATGATTAGGTTTATTGACCAATTCTTGGAAACTACTAGCTTTAGCAGTATTTTGGAGAATCTAAAGTCTTAGCTTGTGTATGGTCCAGATATACCGAGCACCCAAGTATAAATTAGCCTTACAATTCTCTAACGGAAACTTAATGACTTCAACTTAAGTTGCCATACTGACCTAAGATTGGGCTGACTTAGTAATTAAAACTTTGTGTGCTTTTGAAATTCTTGGCACTTATGCATTTGAAGTTAGATTTTATAAAACAATAAACCCTTTGGATAGAGACAACAGTTTGTGGGTATCTGAGCTGGAAACCCTCACGAGACAAAACTCGTCCACTAGGGCCACCTAGGGGTTTAAAGCCTTATTGCATATGGTAAATGCAATCGCGATTCCTGCGAAAGTGAGTTAGTTTTTATTTTGCTCGAAGACTAGTAAAATGTAGGTTTGGGGGTGTGATAAGTGCTAAATAATGCATAAACTAATATCTTATTCATAACACTTATCATTATTTTAATCCGCATATTTTGTAAATTTAACTAAAAAAAATGTTACCTTCATCATTGCATTTTAATAAATTATTAAAGGTAATTCAAGTTTTACTTATTTACTGATTGAGTCTAATGTATGCAGGTTGAGTCAAGTTCATTAGGGATTATTTCTGGACCTAAACCACATGCACCCCGCAAATCAAGACCCTCTGATTCAGTCACTTAACTCTTTTCCACATGATCAAATTCTCCTATTTTAATAAAATTCCTTCAATTATTTGTTTCTCATATTTCAAATCAACCATCTAATCGCATCGCCCCTTTGGTTCACCCGTCGTCTGCCGGCTCTGCATGCCCTTTCGGATCCAATCTCCTTCCACGTCCACAGCATTCAACCATTACAACTTCATCCTCCCGAATCATTTGCGATTGAACAACATCCTCTCAGCCGGGAACAGCATCACACGTTTGTTCCCAAGATATCATCGAGCTTCACGGATTCCTCTGTTCCGGAATAACCACCAGCTGAATCCCATGATCTTTGCTCATGCATCTTGCTCATCTTCATCTCCCCTGCTTCCGAATTTCCCAAATTTCTTCCCAGCTGCCAGCGTCCCAGCTTCATCTCTTCCATCTCGAATTACTCCCCCCGTTTCGGAACCAAACAACCGAATCCAGACTTCATCCGGATTTACTCCCAGCATCCCTTTCGTGAATCATATCCTCCCCTGTTCCGAGTTCATCCTTTCTCCCATGGATCATTCTACATCTAAAGAACAGGCCAACCTCCTCCGATCACATCTTCCCAGATTTTTTCTCCCATCCGGATCACATCCACTCTCAGCCGTGAGCACCGTTCCAGCATCCACACCATCCCCTGTTTCAGCCGTGAAGAACAAAATCCCAGCAAATCGTGTCCACGTCGTCCCAAGAGCATCCGCGATCCATCCTTATCCAGTGGCCAGATAAGCATCCCGAGCATCTTCTCTCAGCCATGATCATCATTCCCCTGTTTCACGCGTCTTCAAACCAGCCCGTCCGCCGCATTCCAGCCGTTCGGATTGACTTCATCTTCCCACGCGTCGGTTTCACGCATCTCTCCTTTGATCAGCTCCCAGCTCCTTGTTCTAGCGGAACAAATCATATTTCTCTCAGCCGTGAACAGAATGCCCAACGCGTCCGAAGATCAAGCAATGATCTCGCAGCTTCATCCCCTTCGATCTATCCTTATCTCGACGAGGAAGAGGGAGGGGGAGCTTGCAGCTATAAAAGGGGAGGAGACGGACACCATGAATCTCATCTCTCGGAGGCCAAATCCCACGGAAGAAGAAGAAGCAAAGGGAGAGAATACTTTGGCTATTTTGGGGAATGACTTTCCGTATAAAGAAATAAGAGTAACCGTTCTCAAGGGAGTCGCCAGAAGAAGAAAGGAAGAAGAGCTGGTCGCGATGGAAGCCTTCTCCACTGCTGCGGCTGTTCAATTCTCCATGGAAGGCTAATCTCTTCTCCAGGGCTGGATGCAGCCCTAACAAAGGGACACGGATTTTATATTTATTTTATATTTTTGGAGTTGTATAAACTTTATTTTGTTCTTAATAATATTTATTTCATCTCATATTTAATTTTTGTGATTTAAGTATGAACATTTATACAACTGTTTTTCATGATCACTAAGTAAATATAAGATAGTCCATGCTTAAGGAAGATGCAGTGTGCTACCACCTTAGATTAGGGTAGACATTCATGCCAACTGAAGATGGATATTTCCAAATTGCTTTTGTGAATTTCTATTCGAATGCTTATTAAGCTTGTAGCCAATTTGCATGTTAATCCAAGAACGAAATAAATTATAAATAACCCTTGTTCGATGTTAGTGGTGAATTCCTTGCCCTAGTTTCTCCCAAACTGATATCATTTTAATTGCATTTCCTAAATTATTTAGTTCATAGTCTTCCTAAACTTTCTTTTAAATATTTTTTTAAGAAAACAACTGTATTCCAATTCCTGTGGATCGATACCCGTAATCACTATCCACCAGATACGTGCTATTGCGTGGTCTTAAAGTTGACTATCAATTTTATCAACCCCACTTTGGACTCAATTTTCCTCACACACCTTAACCCAATGTTCCATGGCCTAGGTATGAGGATGATGCTCCTGCATCAGAAATGAAGACAAAAGTTTCACGTATTGTCCCCAACTATTTAGGATTAAGGTTTAGTTCCGTTTAGTTGTATCCTAGTCCCTATCAGTGGTAAAGTGGTCATGACTTTGGATGTGTTCATTACTTGTTGTGGCTATTTCTTATTTCTCCACTTAATGTACTAGAACAATTGCTTCCAACACTCTAATAGAGTTCCAGACCATATATTCAAAGTTCAATTATCCATATGGAGCGGATGTTTGAGATGGTTAGTGAAGATCACCATGGCATGAATAACGATTATGAAAAAAGTGATAATCATCTATTTTAAACAAATAAAAATTTACTTCTACCATAACAGACTATAGCATTTCTTGAGAAAGGAAGAAAAGACATGGAAACATAGAAGGAATAACAAATCACAAGAAAGAACCATTCCAAAAGGGAAAAAGAAAAACTAGAGCGTATGTAATAAAGTACATAATGGATACAACAACACCAAGCAAGATTCCTTAGCATAGCAAAATTAAAAAGAATGACTGATGACGTATGGTTAAGAGAGAGATGTGTGTATAGAGCAAGCACAATATCTCGCAATGCAATACACGAACAGATGACAAGGGACACAGGTTGGTAGGAGATGATCTTCTTAGAGGATGGCACCAAGAAAGAAAGATCGATTTTAATTGCAAGGGAGGGGCCATCAATGGAGAAAAAATAAAAAATATAGACAGAGAAGTGCACCCAAATTTCTACATGGTTTTGAGAAATTATCGAGGACTATATTATAAATGCATGAGCACTTACGCATGGAGTAGGTTGTTATGCAGGACCGGTACTTAGGTGATAGAGTAGTTGACCATATGAACTAGAGGGTTGAGCATGTTTAGCAGATGTTAAAGAAGGGCTCCACATTGGTTGGGGTAAAAGAGTCCATGAAGTCATGAAGACCATGAAGTCATAGGCCAAAAGTTTGGGAGTAAGACTTAGTTGAGTTGAGATGTATCCTAATTCCTATCAGTTGAGTACTCACTAACTTTGGATGTTGTTTCATGGCTGCTAGATTAGCCCATTACTTATTTGTGGGTTTTTTTTATTTCTGTACTTAATTACATCGGAACAAATTGCTTCCAATCCTCTAATAGAGCTCAATGCCATAATATTTGAAGATTCAATTATCAACATAGAGCAAATGCTTGAGATGTCTTGTGAAGATTCACCATGCCATGGATATCAATTTTCAAGAAAGTTTTATTTTGTTCTAAATAAATGAAAATTAACTTTCTACCATGAGGGACTATAGGCTTCTTTGAAAATATTTTTCATTGAAAAAAGAAGAAATAACCTAGAAACATAGAGGGAACAATGTATCACCAATAGATAACTGTTGTGGTTCAAATTGGCCCGTGGGTGACCACGCCGGAGGAGTCAAGGGAGCTGCCGGCTGGAGCGGAAGAAGGAGAGCCACCTTCCGCACAACGGTGTACCTGCACAAAGCCACACCAGTGGTTCCGATGAGGGCCCTCCGACGCTAAAGTTTGGGTGGATCTTAGTTGGTCTAAAAGTTTCGTATTGTTACCTAATGGAGTTATATACAGTCCTCGAAGAGGTGTCCAGGTGGCGGAGGTATGGCCCATCCTCATCATGGGAGAAGATAGATTTCAAACAGATGGTGCACAGCTAGAGCTTGCTTGAGGCGCACGGCATAGGCTATTTCTGTGAATGGTAAGGCGTCGATAGGTGTGACAGAGTATAGCTGGAGCAGCATGGTATTGTCCTTGATTATCATTGTCTAGCAAGCAAAGCATGGCACAGTGACATTATAGTGTACGGCTACGTAGGCGAGCGTGGGCACACACGTGGATGCGGTCATGGGCGAAGCCGAGCTCGATGAGGGGTCGCATCGTGTATTCGACGAGGTCATCTTGGCGGGTGCTGAGGTCGGCCTAGTTTCCTCGATTCGAGGTTTGCTCGGCAGGGCGCCCCGAGCTTAAGGGTCGGGGTGTGTCGTCGAATATTAAGGGCATCCCGAGTTCAGGTCGGACGTGTCGTCGAATACTAAGGGCGCTCCGAACTTGATCGAGGCATATCGTCGAATATTAAGGGCACCCCGAGCTCGGGTCGGAGCGTGTTAGCGAATATAAAAGGTGCCCCGAGCTCGGTCGGAGCGTGTCGTCAAATATAGAGGGCGTTCCGAGCTTGGTCGGGCGTCTCGGCGAATATAGAGGGCGCCCTGAGCTGATCGGGGCATGTTGGCGAATAGTCCTGCAGTTGAAGTTCTTTAGCCCGCAGCTGACACAGCAAGGCGTTCCGAGGTTGGGCTCGGGATGTCATTATAAACATCAGAGGAGGTTGCTGCAGGTCATGGCAGCGGAGAGATCTGGCCGAGGTCGGCTGAGCCTTCGGCGGATTTCGAGGTTGGACTGGCTCTTAGCGAGACCGAGGTCCGACTCAAACAATGTTGGGGTCTATTTGGTTGAAATTGGGTGGTCCTATTGTTGTGAGCAGGACGATCCATTTTGCCCCCCATCATTTGCTCTCCAACTTTCGAAGTCAAGTTGTTCTTTAGCTCGGATGAAGAAAGTAGTTGGATTGTTGGTCGTCCTGCATCGTGACTAAGCGCTTATGAAGATGTGCGCACCGAGCAGGAAACACTTGGTGTATGTTGGGGCCGATGGCTTCGAGCCGGGCTTCCTGAGCCAGGCTTACATTGCCACATCACTCCAAGCAGATATGGTCGTGCGAACTCTTTAATGTGCCACGTGCGTGCTTTTTCTGAGGCGTTGCTGCATGGAACGCGAGGAGTCAGTCATTAATGGCCCATTCTCCGAAGCGGCTCTCATAACCATTTCAGTCTTCAATGTTAGGATCCAGGAAGATCTGTCAAAGGAGCTTCTGGACATGCTACGTGGCGTGATTTGACTATTTGGGCATTTGGTTAACCCAATCTGAGCCGTCGAGGTAGGCTATATAAGATCTTGGAGGGGGATCTTAGGGCCTTCACTCGATTTCTTTTACTTTCATCTTCTTCCCTGGCTGCCATCTTCATTGTGAGAAGTTGCAGGGATGGTCTTCAGCAATAAGACCCCGATGGCTCGACATAACGAGGTGGTTGCGTCGGATGGAGCTCGGTCCGAGGGGAGGTCGAAGAACCTCATTCCCGGCGTCACGAAGGGCTTGTCGAGGTGTGCGAGCTCGTCGCTGAGCTGACGGTCTGGGATGCTGCAGAGGTTGTCGCTACGACCGGGTCGGAAGCTGCTCAAGCTGACAATTCTTTTCTAGTTTTCTTTTTCCTTTTGTTTTTGTTAAATAGGCCACTTAAACCTTTTTGTATTTAGCCTGACCTTAGGGTTGGCTATTTTTGTACTTAGCCCTTGGTCTTTCAACATGGATGAAGTGGTCTTTTTTAACTACTTTGTGTCTTGAAATCTGGCATGGTGTTTGAACTTATTTCGTTTGGAGCTTTATGCTTAGCTAGTAAGACCCGAACTGCATAGTTTAGGTATTAGCTCAACTCCATGCTGCCATGTAGCTCTGCATAGTTGGTAAAGAGCTTGCTGGGTCGAGACGAAGACCGCTCGAGCTAACTAAGCTTTCCTCCAACTACCCTTTTTCCTTATTCTTGTAAAGTCGGCCACTTAAATCTCTTTGTAGTTTATCTTTGTATTTCGTGCCAACTTCAAGGTCGGCTTTAGGACGGACTTTCTGAGCCGAGCTCGAATGACTGTCACATCACTTGAAGCGAAAATGGCTACAGGGGCTCTTTGGCTTGCGATCGACACAATCGCAGGGCGCCCCGAGCTCAGGTCATGACGGTCACCAGTGATAGGCCCCTTCGACTCTTAGTACATGCGGTCATGGGAGCTCTTTGGCTCGTGATTGACACAATGCAGGGCACCCCGAGGTCGAGCCCGAGATGTCATTATAAACCACTGCAGTCGTGGGTGCTCTTCAATGGCTCCCAGTTGACGCCGCAGGGCGCCCCCCACTCAGCTCAGGGGCACACTTGTAGATTGCTACGGTCGGGGAGCTCTTTAACGGCTCTCCGTTGACACCGCAGGATGCCCCCCACTCAGATCAGGGGTGTACTTGTAAATTTCTGCGGTCGGGAGAGCTCTTCAACGGTTCTCCATTGACACCGCAGGACACCCCCCACTCAAATCAGGGGCGTGCTTGTAAATTGCTGTAGTCGGGGGAGCTCTTCAACGGCTCTCTGTTTACACCGCAGGATGCCTTCTACTCAGATCAAAGGTGTATTTGTAGGTTCTTGTGATTAGGAGTGCTCTTTAACAGCTCCCCGTTAACGTCACAGGGCACTTCGAGCTAAGCTCAAGGGGCGACTTTATAGATTCGGGTCCTGCAATCGTGGAGCGCTTTGGCTCGCAGTTGATACTACAAGGCGTTTCGAGCCGAGCTCGAGGGACGACTTTGTTGATTTGAATCCTGTAGTCGCAGAGCGCTCTGGCTCGCAGCCAATACTGCATGGCGTCCCGAGCCGAGCTCGAAGGATGATTTTGTTGATTTGGATCTTACAGTCGCGAAGCGCTCTGGCTCGCAGTCGACACTGCAGGGCATCCCGAGCCGAGCTCAAGGGATGACTTTATTGATTTGAATCCTGCAGTCACGGAGCGCTCTGACTCGCAGTCACCACTGCAGGGCGTCCCGAGCCGACCTCGAGGGACGACTTTGTTGATTTGGATCTAGCAGTCACGGAGCGCTCTAGCTCGCAGTCAACACTGCAGGGCATCCCGAGCCAAGCTCGAGGGACGACTTTGTTGATTTGAATTCTGTAGTTGCGGAGCGCTTTGGCTTGCAGTCGACACTATAGGGAATCCCAAGCCGAGCTCGATGGACGACTTTGTTGATTTATTGCTATATATATAACTCATGTCACGGAGACAACCAAGGCATGTCGAGTCAATTAAGGCATTTTAGAGACGCTTTAAAGAAGTCTCAGAGGATAATTTTATTGATGACATATTTTGGGATTTAAAACCCTAACCTGGAGGGGCTAAAGTCCCGTCTGGAGGTTGTAGCTTGAGTCTCGAGTCGTTAGACCCAGGCTGATGGGGATGAGGCCTCTTCACTGCCCCTCGAGGTTAAGAAGCCGCTAGCATGTGGGATACACGGCTACGGTGTTGATGGTGCCTGCGATGGGACGGTTGTCGTTCTGCCCGTCGCGTGGCTCCGGGCTCTATCCCTCGAGTTCCCTTCCATCGGCTTGACCACGGACAAACCGATCCAGCAGACCTTGGTGGACAAGTGTCTCGATCTTATCACGGAGCTGATAGCAGTCCTCCGTCTCATGACCGTGATCTCTATGGAAGCGGTAGTACTTGTCCGAGCGCTTCCGTGACCTTGATGGTCGCATCTTGATGGGGGTTGGAGGTAGCCACGACTCTCGATCTCCATGAGAATCTCTGCTCAGGTGGACATGAGGGGAGTGTACCTCCCAAACTCTTGAAGGAGAGCATATTTCCTGGGCTTCTAGTGGGGAGACATCAGACGAACCGGGCTCCCAGGCCGGGAAGGATCTCCTTGCACCGGGGGGAATTGCTTCTTGATCGACCGTGCTCCTTATGGTGTTCCATGACTTGATCCCAGAGCGTCAAGATTTGTCGCTCCAATTCTTCGACTTTTTTGTCGAGCTCGGCATCGGACGAAGCTCCTGTCTGCTGGAGGCCTTGAACAGCCGCTGTAAGTACTTGGACTTGCTGGACAAGCAGGTAAAACTGCTCTAGCTGGGCCCGAGGGGTTTGGTCTGCCAACATAGATGTTGTAGAGGGTGGACTCTGAAGCGAGGTGCCGGGTGTTGGTACCCGGCTGCTCCATGCATTTAGAGCTCCGTGACTCTTTAACCTCATGATCATGACTCAGGCCATTCCTCTAGCACCAAATGTTGTGGTTCAAATTTGGCCTAAGGGTGACCACGCCGGAGGAGTCGAGGGAGCTGCCGGTTGGAGCGGAAGAAGGAGAGCCACCTCCCGCGCGATAGTGTGCCAGCACAAAGCCTCATCAGTGGTCCTGGTGAGGGCCCTTTGATGCTCAAGTTAGGATGGATCTTAGTTGGTCCAAAAGTTTCTGTAGTGTTACCTGATGGGGCTATATATAGTCCTCGGAGAGGTGTCCAAGTGGCGGAGGACCGTCCTCATCATGGGAGGAGATAGGTTCAGACAGATGTCGTATAGTTAGAGCTTGCTTGAGGTATACGGTGTAGACCGTTCCTGTGAATGGTAAGGTGTCGATAGGTATGACAGGGTATAGCTGGAGCAGCATGATATTGTCTTTGACTGTCGTTAGCCCGCAAGCAAAGTATGGCATGGTGACGTTGTAGTGTACGACCACGTAGGCGGGCGTGGGTACGCACGTGGATGCGATCGTGAGCAAAGCCGAGCTCAATGAGAAGTCGCATTATGTATTCGACGAGGTCGTCTTGGTGGATGTTAAAATCGGCCTAGCTTCTCCGATTTCGAGGTTTGCTGGCAAAGCGCCCCGAGCTCAAGGATCGAGGCGCGTTGTTAGATGAGGCGCCCCAAACTTGGCCGGGGCGTATCGTCGAATATTAAGGGCACCCCGAGCTCGGGTCGGGGCGTGTCGGCGAATATAAAAGGCGAATATAAAAGAATAATGCCGCACAACGAATATAGCAACACCAAACAAGATTCCTCAGCACATCAAGACTAAAAGAATGATTGTTGACAAATTGATTAAAAGAGGGACATGTGTGTGGAACAAGCAATGGATGAGGATTAACACAACATCTCACAACCTAATACACGAACAAATGACAAAGGACGTAACTAGATAGGAGATGGCCTCCTTGGAGAATGGCACCAAGGAAGAAAGATTGATCTTAATGCCAGAAGATGAGCTATCAATGGAGAAAAAATAGAAAAAAAATAGACAGAAAGTTGTGCCCATATTTATGCTTGGTTTTGAGAAAATATTGAGGAATATATTACAGAAGTATGGAGCAACACTTATGTATAAAGCAAGTAGTGGATAGGGATCAGCATAGCATCTCGCAATGTTATATATGAACAAATGACAAGGGACGCAATTAGGTAGGAGATGACCTCCTTGGAGGATGGTAGGAAGGCGGAAAGATTGATCTTAATTGCAGAAGAGGAGCCATCAATGGAGAAAAAAATCAAAAATATTAGATAGAAAAGTAATGCCTGGTTTTGAGAAAATATCGAGGAGTATATTGTGAATGCATGCAGCACTTATGTATGGAGTAGGCTGTTGTACAGAATCAACACTTAGGTGATAAGGTAGTCGACTATGCAAGGTAGGGGGCTTTAGCATGTTGAGCAAATGTTAAAGAAGGCCCCAACAATGGTTGGGGCAAAAGAGTCCATGCAAAAAGTAGAAGAATGATCCCCAAATTGCAAAATGGATAAATGAAGTGCCTATACAAATAACATATGATATGAAGAGGAAAAGAGCAAAAAGGAAATTGCAAAATGATTTGACGACAAGTTTTTCAAACTAGGAACTCTAGATAGTTCTGTGTTTGAAGTAGGGAAAGAATAGAAAATGTATAGAGAAATATAAAGCAGCAAGGTGATCTTTTATATTTTTTATAAAAATCAAAAAGGAATTGGGATAAAAAACGTGCTGGCTATGGGGTTCGAACCCATGCGCACTTGAGTGCAGAAGATCTTAAGTCTTCCCCCTTGACCACTCGGGCAAACCAGCTACCTGGTGCATTCGGTACATTACAATATTGTAATTTTATTGTCTCCAGTCCGAACTCCCCTCCCTCCCTCATCGGAGGCTGGCGCGGCGGCCTTTTCATCACGGGCCCGACGGCCCGTGAGTCCCGCCCCGGACTGGAGAGATCCCGATCTATCTGTGTACCGTTCCTCGCTGGTCCCTCTTTCCCGTCTTCTTTTATTAAATCCGGACTTCCCTCATCATCCCCCACCTCCCTCTCTACAGTTAATTCAGTTTAAGCAGAATCCTCCTCTCAGCTCTCCTTTCTTCCCCTGAATCCTGATGTCGATCTGAACGGTTATTTGACGAGGAAGGAAGGAATATTTCAGTTGGTTAGGGTTATTTTGGGGGGAAGAGTGATGGCGGAACACTTGGCTTCGATCTTTGGGACGGAGAAGGATCGGGTGAATTGCCCCTTCTACTTCAAGATCGGGGCGTGCCGGCACGGCGACCGCTGCTCGAGGCTCCACACTCGTCCCAGCATCAGCCCCACCCTCCTCCTCTCCAACATGTACCAGCGTCCCGACATGATCACCCCTGGTGTCGATCCCCGGGGCCAGGCCCTCGACCCCCGCAAGATCCAGGAGCACTTCGAGGTTGTGTTCCCCCCTGCTTCTTCAGCAATGTTGTTTTTAGTAGATTTCTCTTTTTTAATTTTTGATTCGGGTCTCTCTGCTTCTATTTGCATATCATTTTGTTTTTCTTTCTTTAAATTCTTATTCTTTGGCACATACCTGTTTCCATGCACTTGTTGATTATATTTTGAAAGTATTAGTCTTGTTATGCATGTTATCATTCCCATTGCTGACTAATGTTTTGATGCAAAGTCCTGATTTGTGCGACATGGATTTGTGCGACATGGATTTGTGCTACAGCATAGGGAAGCCAGCAATTTGATTTGGTTACTGGAGGGATTTATACATGTTGATCTAGAAAAAAAAAAGCTTGAAGCTATTTAAATCAGCCAAACAATTAAATTCCATAATGAATCTATACATGTTGGTATTGATTAGGTATTTGATACGCCTAGAAAGATGTGGGGAAAAAATAGGAGGCATAAGGATTTTTACTAGCACAAGCAGTTCAGGCATATGATAAGTTTTAAAAAGATTTAATCATGGATTAAGCATAGCATATCTTCTTGATGGAATTGCTTAAAATTTATTGGTTTCTAAAGGTTTTCGAGGACCAATAAGTGAATTTGAGTTTGGATTTTGGAGATGTGGGACTCTTACTATGCATACAATTATTTGAAATCCTGGCATGGGACTCTTATCATTCAAAAAATTGTAGAAAGCCAACTTGAGGAGAGAATCCCCTTTGGATTAGAATCACTTTATTTAGAAGTTTAGCTTGATTCAAATCTTTGAGGGGGAAATCTAATTAGGGTTATTATGGAAATTGAAAAATTGGGAGGTATAGCTGCTTTTATATAGTGCTAGGAATTTGGATAGACCTTATCAAGGAGTGACTCGAGAGGCAGCATGTTGCATGCTTGAAAAAGAAAAGATGAAAGAGAAAAAGAGGAAGACTTTTGGCTTCTTGTAGATAGAACTCTTTACTAAGAGAAGAGCATTACTGCTAAATATTCGAACTCAAACATGACTTCCTCTTTGAGAAGAAGATTTATTTTGCACATGGATGGGCGTCTGCTGTTGGGACTTAGACATGGTCTAGTAGCTGGTGTGAATATTGGGGTTTTCAATTTTTAAGAAGATAGTATGGACTTGTAAGAGTTTATACCAAAACCGTAATCTCGGTATCGAGTACCGTATCGGTACCTTATTAGTTCGGTATAGTATGGTATGGTATATCTCTATGCTGAAATAGCTTTTTAACCATTTTTTTTCAATTTTCATTCCAGTACGGTTCGGTATGGATCGGTACGTACCTCAGTACGTCTTGGTATAGGGCGGTATGCCTCGGTACGGGCGGTACGCCTCGGTATAGACAGTACGAGACTTGTTCCGAATTAAAGGTGTGTTTCGTATTAGTTTTCTTTCGGTACGGTACGATACGCCCTGTACTGGGCAATACGGCAGACCATGGTTAACACAATACATAATAAAAAGGCATGCCTATAAAAATTCTGACTTTAATACTTTCCACTAAAGTTCGCTGTTTTGATATCGGATCTCGTACTGGTACCATCTTATTACAGTGTCGGTACATAGTACGGTACTAAACGGCGAGGTGTATCGAGTATCGGTATGATACGAGACTACATATACGGTATGCCCGGTACGGTGAATCTTGCTTTCCTCGTTCTACGAAACTCTAGAAAATCATAGGAAAGTCTCATTATGCTTCCTTTACTAACCAACTCCAGAATTCTAGGGAGAGATGAGACATATTCAAATGCTCTGTCAACAACTCATTTATAACTATAATCCCAAAATTTTACACCGCACTAGCTTTGCTAGTGATATTGCTTGATGCTAGTATCCACTTGTTTTAGATATCGAGATACCAAAGGAAGGTGATGCAATAGATATGTGAATTGATGACATAATCTAGGTGATCAAATGTCTCAACTTTGTCATTTTGATAGTACACCACAGTACTTGGATTTCCATCACTATGGCAGCATGGCATTTGTTCATGCCTATGTATGTTCATAGAGACCTATCTCTCTTGAAGTTCATAAAGCTTGATAAAATATTTGCTATTATCATGTTAGACTTGGTACCTTTCATATAGAAGCTCAAAAGGAGCATGTAACGTTGATGGCATCACAACTTGATGTTATGAAATATTGAAGAGTGCTATGAACTGTGCCAAGTATATCTTGTGGCATGTTAAAAGATCCAAATTTTGGTGCTAGGTAACACTCGACCTAGATTTGTTGGCATTGATAGGCTATGGAGACAATTAACAAGTTTAGCCTAGTCGTTAGGCATGCTATGTTAAGGAAAGCTCATTATTTAGGCTGCATTTGACATCGTTGTCAATTTTCTTTTTAAAAAAAAATAAAATAGAAAATATTTTTCTCTTTTTTTTCTAAATTTTTGACAACAAAAACATGTTTGGTAGTCACTATTATTTTTTTTATTTTTCACAATAAAAAATAAGAAACATGTTTGGTAAGCCAAACATAGGAAATTCTTTTGCAATGCATTTCCCATAGTGGGCGTTAGGCATGCAACTGCCCGTGATCATCAAGTGGAGGATACGTGAGATTGAGAGGGGCGGTGTCGGGGTGGGAGGAGAGCTAGAGGAGGTATTAGAGGGAAAGGGAGAGGCGAGGGACTGGAGGACAAGATGAACACAAGTGGGGTGGAAGAGATGGGAGGGAGGACCTTCTTGGTGAAGCGAATGGGGATAGAGGCTACGAGGTAGTAGTCGCCGAGGGTCGAAAAGAGATAAATCATGAGAGTTGAGAGTTGATTTGATTTCATGCTCAAAAGTTATTTTTAAAAATAATGGAATTAAAATTTTTTTACTTCCACTTTTTCATAAATTACGGAAGTTACTTTTATAAATAAAAAAAAGGGAACCAAACATCTTTCTTGCATTGGATTTCCTGTTTCCCTTTTAAAAATAAAAAAAAACTAAAAGTGATACCAAACAGGGCCTTAGTTATTCTACTGATCAGTCATCATGTGCATGTATTGGCATGTTTATGATATCATTATATTAGTCAGCAGATTAACTTCTCAGTTTGGAGAATTACTTAGTCCAACTTTTGTATTGCAACCTTGTCTATCTAGGCCACGTTTAAAGTTTTATTACATGCAGTATCATTTCTAGCATGAGATTTTATTTCTCATGTGTTTATCTGAGGTCAGATGATCTGAATTTGTATTTAGGAATTCTATGCTCCCAAACTGGACCCAAGTTCAGTAAAATTAGTAGTAGGAGCTACATAGATGGGATTTTAGTTATCAGATCTTTTTGGATGACTTTGAACTTTGAGTGTTGCCCCACTACTAGCCTTAAAGCAGCACCCGTCACTTGTTAGCAGCTTGTTGCTTTTTTAAAACATCATAGTTGAGATTTTGACATTCAAAGTAAATTTTTCCTGATTTAAAAAATTATGTTTTGCCTTAAAACCTTCAATGCTGTTTCGAGTTACCTCCTTGTTGCAATTCCTAGCCTTCCTTGAACATAGACAATTTTAACCTTATCCTACTTTAGCACATGTGCACCTTAGTGTCTTATCGGATCTTATGCTATGCTATAGTAAATAAGTTCGCCAATCTATTATCTAGTGGTTTTTTTATCACATATTTTATTCATTGCCATTCATCAATTATTGGTCAAAGTTAACATATGATCTTGTACATTGATGAAAGAGACAACTTTAATAATCATTAACCAAATCATGCTCTAGTAGCCAGAATTTATCTTGATAAGGATTTTTTTTTTCATTTTAAGCCACATAGAAGTCAAAATGACTAAGTTATGTATGGGTGCTTTGTCAAGTGCATGCCATCCTTTTTAGGAATGAGCTCACCACTTATCTTTAATGACACATTTGGGTTTTAGTTATGAGCTTCCTTTCTCCAATTGTTTCTTTTATGGGCTACCTCTAGAATTATTGTCAATTTTTCAATGTTCTAAGTGTCAACCAAAATGGATCAGTTTTAGCAAAATTGACTCCTAGTTTCTGTGGTTTCGGTTGTTTTCATCTAAAAACTGCCAGCTACGGTCCCATTTTGGCAGTTTTTGGTCAGTTTTGGTCGAAACTAACCGAGCTATTGATAGATTCTTTTATAAAGTTACATTTTAGAGTTTATAATTATCTTAGATTCATTTTTTTTCATTGAAATACATAGGTTATAGAATATCTACTTTCATTCACATTTGTTTATTTTTATTAAGTTAGAAGAGGAGATAGATATTAAATTGAAGACTTGATGGACCAAGGCTTCCAAAAGAACATTATTATGGCACTCTATAGGGAGTAAATAGTAATTTGAACGGGTAGAGTTGATGCAATTCACAAAGTGCCACCTTTCTATATGAAATGAATGTGACATTCAACAAATACATGCATTTCACTAAATAGAGTCTTATCCTCAAAAATATTTGAAAATTTGTCCAAAATTCAGTATATTCATGAGTTCTACTAAATATGAAATATATGAATTTTAAACAACTACTATTTGAGAAGTAAATAATGTATACATTACATGCATATAAACATACAGAGATACACATATACAAATAGTTTAATTTTTAAAATCTTGTACAATAACTTTTCATCTTCTTTTATTTTCTTTTTTGATTTTTTGATTTTTTTCTTATCCTTTTAGCAAAACTCCACAACTTGGAGTGATTCAGGAGCATCTAAGAGGATTCTTTAAGTCTAATCAGACCCATTAAGTCCATTGGACCAGTTCATTAGTTATTAAGTGTTTATTCTTTATCTTATGTTATGTTTTATGTTTTCTTTTAGTTTCAGCCAGTAGTTATGTTCCAAGTCATTTAAAAGTCATGTGACTTTCTGCCAATAGTGATGAAAGGTTGTGATGCTTGGGTTATTGGAAACCTGGTATAAAAGGTCTATTAAGAGTCTTTGACGGGACTTTTGGCCATTTTATGAAAAGAATACAGATCTGAAATTTCTAGGGTTCTTGAACCTAGGATTTTTCGTTTTCAATTCAGTTTTATGCCTTCTTTGCTGTAATCCTTTTCTGTTCTTGTTGGAATTCCGTTCTTGCTGCATGATGGAGCAAAACTTCCAAAATCTCCAAAATTACCAAAACAATAACTCTATCCAAGGGATTGAAAGAGAAACCGAAAAGGAGTTTCAAAACCTTGTTTTTCTCCAAATCCTTTCTGAAAACTTCTATTTGTGAGCCTAAGTTCTATGCCCGTTCTGTGATCCTTTTTCATGGATCTAAGTACCACTTCTAGAAGCTTTCTCTAATCTTCATTGCATAGACTTATTGTGGAGTGATTGATTGTACCCCTATTTGATTTTGATGAGCTCAAAGCATTTGAGTATATTTCATGTTATACTAATGAATTCAATCTAGTGTTTCAGGCGAATATATGTGAATTTATGTTTAAGTGCATCGAGCCTTGGTTCAAAGTAATTTGGCTAGGTGATTGAACTCAATTGAATCAAAGTCTGAAGTTCGAGTCGACTCCGGAAGATTGCGAGTCGACTCTAAGTGTTTCAGAGGTTCTGGCACAAGCTCGAGTCGACTCCGGTACATTACGAGTCGACTCCGACTGAGAACAGACAGAAGGACAGAAAGATGAATTTCAGACCCTGTCACCGAGTCGACTCCGAAGATTACGAGTCGACTCCGATACTTGCCGAGTCGACTTCCGACGGTTCCGAGTCGACTCCAAAGGGTAACAGACAGAAAGACAGAACGATGGTTTTTAGACTCTATTACCGAGTCGACTCCAGAAGGTTACGAGTCGACTCTGATGTTTGGCGAGTCGACTCCCAGTTATGTCCGAGTCGACTTCCAGAGGAAAGCAAGTCCAAAAGGCAGAGAACCATTTTCGGAGACCCTGTGAATGAGTCGACTCCAAGTGTTCCAGAGTCGACTCCCAAGTCAGCCGAGTCGACTCCAACAAGGTGCGAGTTGACTCCGAGGCAGTTCAGATCAACAGACAGAGGATTGGCTTTTCGGACTCTGAGAGCCGAGTCGACTCCAAGAGAACCCGAGTCGACTCGAGAGAGAAAAGCAGAGAAATGAATTTCTGGAACCCTGAGAACGAGCTATCTCCAAAAGTGCCGCGTCATCTCTAGATATTGGCGAGTCGACTCCAGGTTTGGTTCGAGCCGACTCCAGGACGGGACAGCACTTTAATTCAAATCCTGAACAGTGGGGGAGTCGTCTCTAGTGAAGCATGAGTCGACTCCAACAACAGCTGAGTCGACTCCAGATCGAGCGAGTCGACTCCAACCCCAACGGATACATTGTCAGGATGTGCAGACTGTACAGAACGGCTACAAATCAGTGTCTAACGGCTATTTTTCGTAGGGAACAGTTTAAATAGCCAGAGTAAACAGTAGTAGATGAGATTTGAGCCATTCCATTGTGTGCATTAAAGCTTTTCAACCACCAAGATCCTCTTGAGAAAAATACAAGCAAAAGAAGGGAGAAGTACATTCAACTCAACCCAACAAGTACTCCTTCGCAATCAAGGCTCTACTACTGTCATTCAATCTTCTGTGCATTCAAAAGAAGACTCAGAAATCGAGAAGCCCCTACTTTTCCTTCCAAAATCTGTTTGAGGGCTTCTAATCTTTCTCTATTAATATTGTTCACATTTGCTTTTTAGAAGCTTTCCTGGTGATTTTCCCAAACTGTTTTTCTTACTTGATTCAATCAAGGGATTGAATCAAGGGTTGTAAGGTTTGTTGGTGAGCCAAAGTTAAAACCAACGGTGTAAGGGTTTGATTGTGATCCTGAAAAAACAATCGGGTGGTTCTAGTCGGTGAGCCTGTAAAAACCGACCGAGTTCGTTGTGATCTCGCAAAAACAACAAGTTGGGTTGTGAACTTGTAAAACAACCGGCTGTAATCCTAGGAATTATAGTGAACTCCCAAGTGCGGCTTGGGGAGTAGACGTAGGAGCAAGAGTTGGCTCCGAACCACTATAAAGTCTCTTGAGTTTGTATTGATTAATTGTCTCTTCCCCTCTCTCCATTCACTACATTTAGTAATCTATTTAACCTGCTTGCAATAGATTTAATTAATTACTCATTAAGTTTTAATTTATCAATAATTAATTAAAACCTAATTCACCCCTCCTCTTGGGTTGTCTCCTTGAGCAACAAATGGTATCAGAGCAGGTGCTCTTATATCGATTGGTGTTCCAATCCCCAAAAGAGTAAAAGATTAAAATGACAACCCCTTTTGGATCTTTCCTTAGTGAGGAGCAATCCACCAATAGGCCTCCATTGTTCAATGGAACTAACTATACCTATTGGAAGGCTAGGATGAGGATATTTATCCAAGCCCAAGACTATGATGTTTGGAGCATCATAGTTAATGGACCATATACTCCTTCTATCTATGTAGATAACATCGCCATACCCAAACTAGAAAAAGATTGGGATGATAACGATAGAAGGAAGGCACAACTAAATGCCAAAGCAATGAATGTACTTTATGGTGCCTTGGATCCTAATGAATTCAATAGAATCTCTACTTGCAATTCTGCAAAAGAGATATGGGATAGACTTGAAGTGACCCACGAGGGCACAAATCAAGTCAAGGAATCTAAAATAAACATGCTAGTTCATAAATATGAACTATTTAAAATAGAGTCTAATGAAACCATCTCTTGGATGTTTACTCGATTTACTGATATTGTCAACGGACTAAAAAGCCTTGGCAAAAGTTATACTAACAGTGATCTTGTTAAGAAAATTCTTTGCTCTTTACCAAGGTCATGGGAAGCCAAAGCCACGGCAATCCAAGAAGCAAGGGACTTGAACAAGCTGCCACTCGAGGAGCTTCTTGGATCCCTAATGACGCATGAGCTCACAATGAAACAACACAGCGAAGAAGAATCCTCTCATAAGAAAAAGGTAATGGCCCTCAAATCTACTTCTTCTAATAAGGATCTATCTTGCAGTAGCAGCAGCGAAGAAGAAGACAATGAGGGAGATGAAGATGAGGCTCTTCTTGTGCGAAAGTTCCGAAGATTCATCAACCGGAAGAAGTCCTTTCATCAGAAGAGAGGTTCCTCAAGTTCCTACAACAAGGATAAAGGTAATGAAAGGGAAAGTGAGGGAATCGGATGCTATGAATGCAAGAAGCCGGAACATTTCAGAGTCGACTGTCCCTTGCTGAAGAAGGGCAGCAAATACAAGAAGAAGAAAGCTCTTGTCTCCACTTTGACAGACTCCGATCAATCATCATCATCATCGGATGAGGAACAAGAGAAAAAGGCCAATCTTTGCTTTATGGCAAATGAAAATGAGATAACATCTGAAACTCATTTAGATTTTACTTTTGAAGAATTGTATGATGCCTTTAATGAGCTAATGGATTAATATAAATCAATAAATCTTAAAATAAAGATTTGAGGCTAACTAATCAATTCTACAGTCATAAAAATGACAATCTGATTATGGAAAAGGATTCCATTGTTAAGGAGAACTTAAAACTTAAAACAAGCAACCAATTGCTAACTCAAAAGAACTGTACCCTAATTAAAGACAAAGAAAGACTAACTAAAGAAATTTCAGAACTTAAAAACAATAATCAAACTCTAAAAGATAACCTTACAAAAGATTTAAGCTTACTAAAAACAGAAAAACTGAACTTAACAAAAAAACTTGAAAAATATAAACTCATTGTCGAGAAGTTCACTTATAGCTCTGAAAAATTAGAAATGATTCTTAATAATCAAAGAGCTGTGTTTAATAGAGCTGGTTTAGGGTATAAGCTAAAGAATAAGCAAAAATTTCTTTAAAACTTTTTTGTAAAAGTCGGAGAAAGTAAAACTAAAAATGTAACTTGTTTCTGTTGTGGAAAAGTAGGACATAAAGCTAATGTGTGTGGCCATAGAAAAATAAAAGCTAAAAGAAAATTAAAAATGTTTGGGTTCCAAAAGGAACCAACAAAGCTAACCTTGAAGGACCCAAGAAAACTTGGGTACCTAAGACTATATGATTTTCTTGTGTAGGAGTATCTTGCAGCCAAGCTCAATAAAAACTGTTGGTACTTGGATAGTGGCTGCTCAAGACATATGACGGGTGACAAGGAGCAATTCTTCACCCTAGAACCTAAGAAAGGAGGTGTGGTGACTTTTGGAGATGATAACCAAGGTCACATCATGGGTATTGGTAAGATACAAATCACACCTTCAACCTTTATCGATAATGTTCGGTTTGTAGATGGTCTTAAGCACAATTTACTTAGCATTAGTCAACTATGTGATAAAGGTTTTGATGTATTGTTTAAGCCATCTATGTGCATCATAACCAACTCAACTAACAATAGTTTAGTTTTCAAAGGATTAAGACGTGGCAATGTTTATGTAGTAGATCTTAATAATCTTGCTAAAAACAACCACTGCTTAGTAGCTAATGATACTAAGCTTAGTGAGGCAAGTTGGTTATGGCATCGTAAATTAGGTCATGCAAGCATGGACACATTATCTAAATTAGTTAAAAGAGATTCCGTGATTGGTTTGCCAAAGCTGAAATTTGAGAAAAACAAAATTTGTAAAGCATGTCAATTTGGCAAACAATCTAGAAGCTCTTTTAAGTCCATAAATTGTCTCTACAACTAGATCCTTTGAGCTACTTCACATGGACCTTTTTGGACCAACTAGGACCACAAGCCTTGGTGGAAACAAGTATGGACTTGTCATAGTTGATGATTTTTCTAGATACACATGGGTCATGTTTTTAGCTCATAAGGATGAAGCATTTTCTGTTTTTAAGAAATTCCACAAGAAAGTAACAAATACAAAAAATAGTTCAGTTATAGCAATTAGGAGTGATCATGGAACGGAATTTGAAAATCATCTATTTGATGAATTCTGTAGGAAAAATGGGATAACTCATAATTTCTCTGCACCTAGGACACCACAACAAAATGGAGTTGTGGAAAGAAAGAATAGAACCCTAGAGGAAATGGCTAGGACTATGTTGTGTGAAAGTGATCTCCCAAAGTATTTTTGGGGAGAAGCCATTAACACATCATGTCATATAATAAATAGAGTTCTATTAAGACCAATTATAAAGAAAACACCTTACGAACTTTGGAGAGATAGAAAGCCCAAAGTAAACTACTTTCATGTGTTTGGCTGTAGATGTTTTATTCATAATAATAGCAAAGATAACTTAGGTAAATTTGATTTCAAATCTGATGAAAGTATCTTTTTGGGATATTCTACATCGAGTAAGGCTTATAGAGTCTTCAACAAAAGAACCCTTGTTATTGAAGAATCCATTCATGTTGTTTTTGATGAGTCTAATGATGCTTCCTCTAGCAAGAGAGTAGTATTTGATGATAATGCAAGAATAATTGAAGAAAAGATGGATCACATGACTCTACAAAAGGATGAACCCAAGCAAGTTGAAGAAGCTTCAACAAGCCAAGAGGTAATTGCCGAACATGGGCTTACAAAAGCTTGGAGGTATGCTCACGGTCATCCTAAAGAGTTAATCTTAGATGATCCATCTCAACCTGTTAGAACTAAAGCCTCTCTCAGAAACTTAAATAATCATCTTGCATTTGTTTCACATTTAGAACCTAAAAACATTGAAGAAGTGAAAGTGATGTAAATTGGATAAATGCTATGCAAGAGGAACTTAACCAATTTACAAGAAATAAAGTATGGAACTTAGTTGAAAGACCCACTGAATACTCAATAATAGAAACTAAATGATATACAAAAATAAACTTGATGAAAATGGAGTTGTGGTTAGGAACAAGGCTAGACTAGTAGCAAAGGGCTATAATCAAGAAGAAGGTATAGACTTTGATGAGACTTTTGCTCCTGTGGCTAGACTTGAGGCTATTAGATTGTTACTAGCATTTGCATGTTATAAAGATTTTAAATTATTTCAAATGGATATAAAAAGTGCCTTGAATGGGTATATTAATGAGGAGGTTTATGTAGAACAACCTCCTGGTTTTGAGAATCATCAATACCCCAATCATGTTTATAAACTAAATAAAGCTCTTTATGGTCTAAAACAAGCCCCTAGAGCATGGTATAAAAGACTTAGCAAATTTCTATTAGACCATGAATTTTTTAGAGAAAATGTTGATACAACCCTATTTTTAAAAAAGAAAAACAAAAATATGTTAGTAGTGCAGATTTATGTAGATGATATTATTTTCGGTGCTACTAACAATCGTCTTTGCGAAGAGTTTGCTGAATTAATGCAGAGTGAATTTGAGATGAGCATGATGGAAGAATTGAACTACTTCCTCGGACTTCAAATCAAACAATCCAAGGAAAGGATTTTCATCAATCAAGCTAAATACATCAAGAAAATGCTAAAGAAGTTTGATATGGATGGAAACAAGTCAATTGGCACTCCCATGAGCTCATCATGCAAACTAGACAAAGATGAATCAGGTAAATCAGTAGATCAAAAGCTGTATAGAGGTATGATAGGATCATTATTATATCTTACAGCAAGTAGACCTGATATCATGTTTAGTGTATGCATGTGTGCTAGATATCAATCTAATCCTAAGGAATCACACCTAATTGCAGTTAAGAGAATTTTTAAATATCTAATAGAAAAAAAAACATAGGTCTATGGTACTCTAAAGAATCAAGCATAAACTTAATAGGGTACACTGATTCTGACTTCGCTGGGTGTAAACTTGATAGAAAAAGTACCAGCGGGTCATGTCAATTTTTAGGAGAGAACTTAATCTCATGGTTTATAGAGTTGGGCAACGGGCCGTGCCGGGCCGGCCCGGCCCAGGCCCCCCGGGCCAAAACTCTAAACGGGCCGTGCCTGGCACGGCCCGCTTATGAAGCGGGCCGTGCCTGGCACGGCCCGTGAGGCACGGAAGGCAAGCCCGGCCCGGCCCCCGGCCCCTCTATTGGTGGGCCGGGCCGGGCACGGCACGGCACGGGCCGGGCACGGCACGGCACGGGCCGTGCCAGGCACGGCCCGTAACGGGCGGTAACGGGCCGTGCCAGGCACGGCCCGCAACGTCTCTAAACGGGCCGTGCCTGGCACGGCCCGTAACGGCTCCAGACGGGCCGTGCTTGGCACGGCCCGTCTGGAGAGGGGGGAAGAAAATAGCCGTTTCCAACGGCTATTTTCGGGAAAAAGACGGTTTTGCCCCTCCTAACAGTCCTATAACGGCTGAATTGAGGGGTATTTTGGGAAAAAATTTTTTTGGGCTTCTATAAATAGCCCATTCCTCCCTCATTCTCACCACACCAAACCTCTCATTCTCTCCTTCTCTACTGCTATTATTTCTCTCTTCTAAAGTGCTCTTCTAGCAATTTAATTTTTAGTTTGTTCAAGTGCTACACAAGAGGAGGTTCCTGTTGAGAAGAGAAGGTCGCTTCTGTTGAGAGCACAAGAGGAAGCTCGGAATCTCGGCGCTGCCTCTGCCCTCCGACCCTCTACTCAATTCCTCCTTGCGGTTAGTTTTTATTTTTTGAATTAATCATAGATATGTCATCTTTTGAGGAAAGTCAGTTTGGCATTCCTGTTTCTGAGGGGGAAGAAACTAATCCCCAACCCCCTGTTCCTAGTTCCTCTAGAACTGGTGAACCGAGTGAAGGTCAAACCTCTTCTCGTAAGAGGACTAGTACTGTATGGAATGAATTTGATAGAGTTATGGTTGAGGGAGTCTGGAAAGCTAAATGTAAAAAATGTGCCAAACTTTATAGTTGTAGTAGTAGTGGGGGAACAGGGCATTTAAAAAGACATCAAGAGAGTCATAGGATGCATGATTCTCATGCTCAAACTCAAAGTAGCCTTAATATACAAGGGGGATTACTTGTAGGTAATTTTGCATATAATCATGAAAATCAAAGAAAAGCACTTGTAAAATGGATAGTTAAGGATGAATTACCTTTTAGTTTATGTGAATCTTTTAATTTTGAAGAATATGTTCAATTAAACCTACAACCTGCTTACAAAAGAACTAGTAGGCGTACATTTAGAAGAGTAGCTATGACCAATTTTTTAGCAATGAAACAAAATTTAATTGAAACACTTTCTACTTTAAATGTAAAAATTTCATTAACTTCTGATATTTGGTCAGCATCTGTAGGTAGTAATTCTTTTATTGCCATTACTGCTCATTATATTGATAATGATTGGCAATTAAATAAACGTATTCTTGCTTTTCGTGCTTTTGATTTTCCACATTCTGGGCAACAAATTTCAAATATAATTTATCAAACTGCATGTTCATATAATATTAATGATAAAATTATGTCTATTACTTTTGATAATGCATCTAATAATAATTCTGCTGTTGTATTATTAAGAGACTCATTGCATCCCATATTAGATGGAAATTTACTGCATATTAGATGTGCATGTCATATCTTAAATCTTTCTGTTCAAGCTGGCATGGGCATGATTCAAGATGTGATTTCAAAAATTAGAAATGCAGTTTCTTTTATTCATGCTTCTAGATCAAGACTTCAAGAATTTAAGGAATTATGCATAAATCATGGTAAACGTTTTAAAAAATTTAAACTTGATGTAATTACTCGTTGGAACTCCACATATAGCATGATACATGATGCATACCCATATAAAAATTTATTAAGTGCATATATTAATGATCGTGGATTAGGATTTACATTGACTGAAACTGATTGGAATAAAGGAAAAATTTTGGAAGATTTTTTGCTTAGTTTTTATAATGCTACCAATGTTCTTTCTGGTATTTATTACCCTACTTCATGTTCATTTTTACAACAAGCATATATAATTAGTCAAAAATTTGCAGAACATAGATATGATGATGTTTTAATGCCTATTATTCACCTAATGGAATCTAAATGGAATGAGTATTGGGACAGGATATGTCCTATGCATAACTTAGCTGCTGCATTTGATCCTAGAGTTAAATTAAATGGCGTGCTAATTTTACTTGATGCATACGCTGAAAATATGAATCAAGATGCTGAATCTGCTAAAGATGAGGTAAGACAACTTCTTTATGATATTTATGCTATATATGATGAAAAAATTCGTGGATCTAGAACACAAATACAAACCTCTATTCCTCCTTCTAGTAGTTCTCGTTCGTCATCTATTTTTTCATTCATTGCACAGAGAAGACACACACATGCTTCAAGTTCCTCTTCATCTTCTTCATCTTTAAGTAGTGAACTAGAATTTTATTTACGAAATGATCTTCAGTCTGCATATGATGAAAATCAAATAGAGAATCTAGATGTATTATCTTGGTGGAAGAGTGTTAGAAATCAATATCCTGTTATGTCTGCAATTGCACGCGATATTTTAGCTGTGCCGATGTCCACGGTAGCATCGGAATCCGCTTTTAGTGCAGGTCGGCGTGTTCTTGACGAAAAGAGAAGTAGGATGACGGGCGAAACGGTGGAGATGCTTCTCTGCTTCAAGGATTGGCTGGATGCTGAGGCAAGACTTCAAGATAAAGGTGGACATAATACAACATCCTCTGATGATGATGATACAAACACTACTGAAGACTGAAGACTGAAGACTGAAGAGTGAATACTGATTCACTGAATCACTGATGATTAGTAAGATTTCTTAATTTTTTATAATTGTACATTTTTATTGTATTCTGGAGGTCAGACCAAGGTCCAAACCTCGGCCCTTTCTTAGTTTCTTATTGTATTCTAGAATCTAGAGGTCAGACCAAGGTCCAAACCTCCCTTCATGTACCATTTTGATTGAAATTAATAAACTGGTAGGGGTCTATGCCAAACCCCCCACCATTAAGGTGGCTTTATATTCATAAATCAAGATTTCTTAGTGTTCATAATTTATTAATGTATTAAAAAAATTTTATCGGGCCGAGCCGGGCCCAGGCCCGGACCGTGCCAGGCCCGCGTGCCAGCCCGGCCCAGGCCCTTATGGGCCGTGCCGTGCTGGCACGCGGGCCGTGCCGTGCTTGGCCCGCGTGCCTAGACCGGGCCGTGCCGGCCCAGGCCCGAAGCGGGCCGTGCCTGGCACGGCCCGCTGGCCAGGATTCGCTAGCCCAGCACGGCCCTATCAAAGGGGCCGTGCCAGGCACGGCCCGTCACTGTAGCTGGCGGGCCGTGCCGTGCCGGGCCGTGGGCGGCCCGGCCCAGTGCCCATCTCTAATGGTTTAGCAAGAAACAAAACTCGGTTGCACTATCCACGGCGGAAGCCGAATATGTTGCTGCCGGGAGTTGTGCTCAAATTTTATGGATCAAGCAACAACTTGAAGATTATGGCATTAAACAAGATAAGATTTCCATAAATTGCGATAATACAAGTGCCATAAATCTAACTAAAAATCCAATTCAACACTCAAGAACTAAACATATTGAGATAAGACATCACTTCATAAGAGATCATGTGTTAAATGGTGATGTGATGCTTGAATTTGTTTGTACTGATGATCAACTTGCTGATATCTTCACAAAACCCTTGAGTGAAGATCGATTTTGTATCCTTAGAAGAGGGTTAGGAGTGATTGATCCATTTTTATGATACTCTCCTATAATTCATTGATTTTGATGATTAGCTTATGTTGGATATAGGATTTCTCGTCTATGGTCACCAAATCATTCATTAAGTTCAAAAAAATTTCATATCTCTCTCCTTTGGCACGGAATTAACTGAGTTTTTGATTATGTGCCAGAGTTCGAGTCAACTCGAATAGATTTTAGAGTCGGCTCGTGGGCGAGTCGACTCGCACATGTTTAGGAGTCGACTCGCGCATGTTTAGGAGTCGACTCGAGGTCGGAAATCCGACTTTTAACCCTAAGCGAAATATTTTTTCTCCACTTCTATTTTCAGCCGCCACTGTTCAAAAAGCTCTAGAGTCGTCTCCCACATCGTCCCCGACCTATTTTTGGCCCTTTCTCTCGTGTTTTCTTCCATTTTTCTTGTCCTTCCCTCGGTTTTTAGGTCAAAATGCCTAGGAAAGCCGTTGTCCCGAGCTAGAAGAGACCTCTCACCGCGAGCGGCGCCGAGAGACGGTCAAAGGCACGGAACGAACCCGTGAGGCCACCACCTCCGGTTCCTTCTCCGCCTAGGCCGGTTCCCTCACGTCCGTGCGCCGGAAGGGTTGTCTCTACCGGGAGGAAAGTCAACTTTGACTTCCTCTCCCAGGAAGGGTTCATCCTAGGGCATCGTCTTAGGGCTCAGGGCTTGGAGTATTTTTGCTCACTTGACCTCCCTACATACTCAGGGTTAGGGAATTTTACGGGACCGTCGCACGGGATGGCGGTGGTATCCAAGGGATTGTAGCAGGTGTCCCTATTTTCATTTCGGAGGACTTCATTGCTCGAGTTCTCCATCTTTCCCGAGAGGGGATTGTTCCTACACATCCATCTGATAGGACTGAGGCCCTTACGGCCATCTTAGGGAGCCCACCTCAATCCCCCATAGAGGAGGTGTTTGCAAATCAGCTTTCAGCTGAAATGCGACTCCTCCTAAGTATCATCTCTAGGACTCTCTTTCCTAAGACCGGGAGGTTTGACTTCATTTCTGAGAGAGACCTAGGCTTGATGTTTCACATTCTACAGGACATCCCCCTGAACTTTTTCAAACTCATCTATAGATATATCTGTGAATCCCTAGACAAACCTAGGTTGAGTCTCCCGTATGGCATGCTTTTCACACTCATCTTTAGGGAGTTAGAAGTCCCTATCCTTGAGGGAGAACCCTCTCGCTCCCTCAGATACACTGACCACATGGGTGAGGAGACTCTCCACCGAATGGGTTTCCACAAGGTGGAGAGTGTCTGGGTTAGGAAAACATCCACACCATCTGACCCCACTACTCATCATTCACCTAGCTCTGATCATAACCAGGACCACTCCACAGATCCTTCTACCTTCCCATCCACATCTGGTCCTTCAGTCCCTACTGAGCAATCTACTTCAGCTGGACCCTCTACCGTACCACCACCTCAGCAGCCCCTAGAAGTCAGGATCAGCACTGAGCAGCTCCGAGAGCTGAGAGATGAGATAGTGAGGGAGCTGAGAGATGACATAGTGAGGGAGCTGAGAGGTTCACAAAGTGCACCCTCCACTGACGTCGTTCCCTCCACAGCAGCGGTGTCCATGATGATAGCAGATCTTAGGGAGATGTCAAACATGAGGAGCCTAATCCAGGGTCAATACTTGAGCCTTACAGCCATAAAGGAAGACACGAGGCAGATGCGAGACAGCATCAGAGAAGAGATGGGCAGGCAGAGTAAAGGAGCGGAAAGGTTTGCAAACGCTGTGATCTTTAAACTTGACTCCATCCAAGAAAGTGTGACCCAACTAGCGGAGACACAGGCTAGGGCAATCTCAGAGATCATCACGCAACTAGGAAATGTATCTGAGGAGATGAGCCTGGTCCTCCGATCTAGCCGACTAAATTTGGGAGCCTCATCCTCCTCCTCTACTAGACGACCTTAGTTGCATTTCTATTTTTATGATGTACAGTCCTTTGTGGACTTTCTGAAATGTACTCAATCTTGAATTTAATACAATGAATAGAGATTTTCTTTCAAAAAAAACTGTGCAATTTGACTTGTTATCTTTTTCTGTATAATGTGCTTTTTGCTATGATGACAAAAAGGGGGAGAAAATATGATAAGGGATAGTAAAGGGAATCACTAACTAAACAAAAGAAAATCCTTAAAGCAAAATGTAATTTGTTCTTAGTGGATTCGAACCTCGAGGCTCATTATCTCTCTGTTGGGGCTCCTCAAGGAGTAATCTCCAGAATCTATTTAAGGGATATTCGGAGATTAGTTGAATCATACTCAAGAACAAATTGTCAGATTTTCCTTCTGAAAGTAAAAATTTAAGCTCAAAAGTTTCAAAACATTAAAAGAAAATTCAGAAAACTTGAACTGGACTTAAACAAAATTGAATGCACATGTTGAGGGGGAGAATCTGAAATCTTAAGAAAGCAAATTCATTAAACACATATAAGCCAAACAATTGATTGCATGATTTAAAGGCTTATATAATTCCAAATAAAAGGGGGAGCTTTAATTTCAAGATTTACTGATTCATACCTTTCAATTTTGGATAAATTAAATAGCTAGACATTTGAATTCTTTTCAAAACTTTACTATGAATTATCTCTTGGTTGAGCAATTCACTTTACAAATACTTAATGTTTTGTCATCATCAAAAAGGAGGAGATTGTGGAGTGATTGATTATACTCCTATTTGATTTTGATGAGCTCAAAGCATTTGAGTATATTTCATGTTATACTAATGAATTCAATCTAGTGTTTCAGGCGAATATATGTAAATTTATGTTTAAGTGCATCGAGCCTTGGTTCAAAGTAATTTGGCTAGGTGATTGAACTCAATTGAACCAAAGTCTGAAGTTCGAGTCGACTCCGGAAGATTGTGACTCGACTCTAAGTGTTTTAGAGGTTCTGGCACAAGCTCGAGTCGACTCCAGTACACTACGAGTCGACTCCGACTGAGAACAGACAGAAGGACAGAAAGATGAATTTCAGACGCTGTCACCAAGTCGACTCCGATGCTTGCCGAGTCGACTCCCGACGGTTCCGAGTCGACTCCAAAGGGTAACAGATAGAAAAACAAAATGATGGTTTTTAGACCCTGTTACTGAGTCGGCTTAAGAAGGTTATGAGTTGACTCCGATGTTTGGCGAGTCGACTCTCAGTTATGTCCGAGTCAACTCCCAGAGGAAAGCAAGTCCAAAAGGCAGAGAACCATTTTTGGAGATCCTGTGAACGAGTCAACTCCAAGTGTTTCAGAGTCGACTCCCAAGTCAGCCGAGTCGACTCCAACAAGGTGCGAGTTGACTCCGAGGCAGTTCAGATCAACAGACAGAGGATCGGCTTTTCGGACTCTGAGAGCCGAGTCGACTCCAAGAGAACCCGAGTCGACTCGAGAGAGAAAAGCAGAGAAATGGATTTCTGGAACCCTGAGAACAAGCCGTCTCCAAAAGTGCCGAGTGCCGAGTCATCTCCAGATATTGGCGAGTCGACTCCAGGATGGGACAGCACTTTAATTCAAATTCTGAACAGTGGGGGAGTCGTCTCCAGTGAAGCATGAGTCGACTCCAACAACAGCCGAGTCGACTCCAGATCGAGCGAGTCGACTCCGACCCCAACGGATACATTGTCAGGATGTGCAGACTGTACAGAACGGCTACAAATCAGTGTCTAACGGCTATTTTCCGTAGGAAACAGTTTAAATAGCTAGAGTAAACAGTAGTAGATGAGATTTGAGACATTCCATTGTGTGCATTCAAGCTTTTCAACTACCAAGATCTTCTTGAGAGAAAATACAAACAAAAGAAGGAAGAAGTACATTCAACTCAACCCAACAAGTAATTCCTTCGCAATTAAGGCTCTACTACTGTCATTCAATCTTCTGTGCATTCAAGAGAAGACTCAGAAATCGAGAAGCCCCTACTTCCCCTTCCAAAATCTATTTGAGGGCTTCTAACCGTTCTCTATTAATATTGTTCACATTTGCTTTTTAGAAACTTTCCTTGTGATTTTTCCAAACTATTTTTCTTACTTGATTCAATCAAGGAATTGAATCAAGGGTTGTAAGGTTTGTTGGTGAGCCAAAGTTAAAACCAACGATGTAAGAGTTTGATTGTGATCCCGGAAAAACAATCGGGTGGTTCTAGTCGGTGAGCCTGTGAAAACCGACCGAGTTCGTTGTGATCTCGCAAAAACAACAAGTTGGGTTGTGAACTTGTAAAACAACCGGCTGTAATCCTAGGGATTATAGTGAACTCCCAAGTGCGGCTTGGGGAGTGGACGTAGGAGTAAGAGTTGGCTCCGAACCACTATAAAGTCTCTTGAGTTTGTGTTGATTAATTGTCTCTTCCCCTCTCTCCATTCACTACATTTAGTAATCTATTTAACCTGCTTGCAATAGATTTAATTAATTACTCATTAAGTTTTAATTTATCAATAATTAATTAAAACCCAATTCACCCCCCCCTCTTGGGTTGTCTCCTTGGGCAACACTTATATTGGGAGCTTAGTGGTTTCTCCATCACTTCATTTTCTTCATCACATGGCACCTGCTTTTTGAATGGGCCTACAGAAAATGAGACCAAGTATTTATGATGAATCGATCGCAATCATGTAGCTATTTTATTTTTTGTAGGGAGTCTTCTTTCTCTGCACCTTCAAATTTAGCTTTTTCATCACTTCTTGTGAAGCAAACACCTTGTACTTCTCCCATCAATTTATCTTACTAATATATGATTGGAACAATGGGTGTGATCAACCATCAAATGGAGAAATTAAGATGAATCCTAATGGAAATAAAATATGTGGAGAGGGATAAAAAGTTGAGGGTGTGAAGGGTTTTTTCACTTGTTTATAGGTTTGAAACAGTTTTTCACTGCATTAGTTTAATTTAACTTTACAAGGATGATGGTGTTCTCGCTTACATTTCAAGGGTATTCGGTATGAAGTAATCTTCGCAAGATCAAGAGTGATGTGGGTGGAGGTAACGAGATCACTGTGTTTGGTTGCACCATGGTGATCCTACATGGCAGTGAACTCAAATCACTCTTACTCAAATTACCATCTAATCTAGTGATGGAAAACTCGTCTTTGAGGTTGTGTATCTAAGATCACCCCAGGGCAATGTCTTCGGCTGAAATTTGGGGACAAATACCTCTTAATCTAGTTGAAAAATTAGTATTTAAATATATCTTATATATTATATCATATTGTTATTGCATATATTGTATTTATGATATGTATTATATTATAATATATTATTATCATATTATTATTCAGTTATAATTTTAAACTATAATTAAAATATATTATTGTTCTTTATATCTGTGTTATGAAATTTTTTAATATATTACTTCTATTTTTTTATTTTCCTAATTTAAATAAATATTAGTATTAAAATAATTATATGTTATAAGTATAAATGAAAATATTAATTCTATAATAACAATTAATATATTTTTATAAGATTAATAAATATATTTTTTAGAATATATTAGTAATTAATATATTAATAAATATATTAATAATTTATTATAATATATTCTATTTGAGTAATAAACATATATTATAGAATATATCAGGGGTAGTTTTGGTATTATATGATCAGTGATCTTGGATTCTCATGGAATATCAAATAGGTTACTCGTAGATATTTGAGGATCTTTAATCACTAAATATAGCATACCAAATGTGCTGATCTAAGATCATCAAGGATCAAGTTACCTTGGGATAAGGATCACCAATGATCTTAGATCACCTTGGCGATCTTATTTGGGTCACCAAACGCCACCTTCATATAGGAAGGTGGAATATGAGATATCCTTATTTGACTGAAGTTGTGTTGAAGAATTACATTCATATTACTAATTAAGGAGGTTGACATAATAACAAATATTATTGTTCTTTGGTATTCCATTGTAATGGTAAGGTTCTTTTTGTGATTATCTTAGCAATTTTAGATGCTAACCTTGTCTTGAAGGAGATTTAGATGAATTATTTGATGATATTCAGGTTTTGGCCATGGGTTATTGGGCGTTGGCATGTGTCATCTGTGTTCTGAAACTATCTGAATTTTCAGAAGGATGCAATCCTTCCCCCTCCCCCTTAAGCCATGGGTCTTTTGAAAGGACGTCATGGTCACGTTAATATATTGATAAGCACTGAATTCTCTTTCTTTCGGAAATAAACATGAATGGCATTTCCTATTACCCCCCATGGCTCTCAATCTTCTAATCTCTCTCATAGAAAACAAGATAATATCACAGTTTTGTGGACTGATATTTCTATTTCGCTATAAGCATCATGCATGCCTGGAGCTCTAGTTCACGTATAATTGTAGGACTTGGGTGTGTGAGGAACTAGAACTATGAAAAGTTGACAGTGTGATCAGTTGGTTGCAATTACACTTTATAGGTAGCACTTATACAGAAACAAGACTAAGAACTAATGACCACCAAAATGAAAAAACAAAATATTCTTTTGTTTTTTATTTCACCTCCCTGGATTTACTTTTTGGAATAATGGGAGTTGGCCAAGATTTCTGAAACAATTAAGTGGAATTGGCTATGTAGTTGTGAACTCTTACATGATCAATGCACCCTGAGGCTGCTTACAAATGACTTTGTAAATGTGTAATACATTTACTAGGTGATATTTTCTGTTAAAGGTTGGAAGGTAGTTGGCGAAATATGCAGTAGAAAAAAGTTTCTTAGTTGCAAAATAGAAAATATTTTAATGAGAATAAATGGAGATGATAATTTGACAACTGTGCCTACATAAGTAGAGGGGCTCATACATACATGTGCCAGGGGCAAGAAGAGATGAGTTATGTTTGGGTAAACATGAGTCACATTTGTTTGGAAGTATTTTAGATGGCTTGCTTTTATTGTAATTATGATTTATATTATGAAATAGATGGTGTTGTAGAATGATGGAGCCTACCCTAAATAAATGTGTGAATTTCTGTATATGATATTTAAAGATAAAGTTTGGGGGCTAATGAATATGCACGGTTGCTGTCAGATATTCTTTCACATTCTTGTTAAATTGGTATTACTGTATAGGCATCGACCATAAATGAATATAAGATATATTCTTGAAAAAACTTTTGCTATTGTAGAAATTGTTATTGCAATTTAAGATCATTCATGAAAATCAAAGCCATGATGTCCTCTTAATTATCAATTACATGCTAAGTTATACTGTTAATGAAATGATAGACAATGCTTATTGTTCTTCTGTAAAGCTATATCATTTTGCATTATGAGAAATGAAGAATGCTCTTTATTTGCAGGATTTCTATGAAGATCTATTTGAGGAATTAAGCAAGTATGGTGAAATTGAGAGCCTGAATGTCTGTGACAATCTTGCAGACCATATGGTAATCAACTTTTTACCAACTCCATTTGATCATTTCTTCCTTTACCTTTTTTTTTAATTGATGGATAGTTATTACACCGTAATGGATGGCACTCTGTGGCAGTTTCCAAACCATCTTTATACATAATTCTTCCTTTACGTGTTATATCATTGTTTCAACTTCATTTTATAGGTTGGTAATGTATACGTACAGTTTAAGGAGGAAGAACATGCTGCAAATGCACTTCAGAACCTAACAGGAAGATTTTATGCAGGTTAATTTTTGCTTTGGTACTCATATTTTCCTCCATTTTAGACCCTTAAAGCATTGTTATTTACGGCAAGATAGTAAGTTCTTATTGCATTTAATTGTTTGATGCTTTTTGAAAATTTTGAAATGAAATTCCTTTTTCAGGACATCCAATTATTGTCGATTTTTCTCCAGTAACTGATTTTCGTGAGGCTACATGCAGACAGTATGAAGAGAACACCTGCAATCGAGGTGGATATTGCAATTTTATGCATTTGAAAAAGATGAGCCGGTAACTGCCAATCACCTTTTCTACCTTGCATCATCTTATGTTTTAAAATTTGATTTACTCGTTTCCTAATGGATGTATTTATTTGTCTCCAGAGAGTTGAGACATCAATTATTTGGGAGATATCGAAGAAGGCACAGCAGAAGCCGCAGCAGGAGCCAGAGCCCGTACAGGCACCGGAATCATGAAGATCGCTATGGAGGTCGTGGCTATGGAAGGCATTATGATAACCGAGATCGGTACCATGAAGAGCGAAGCAGAAGGCCTAGAAGCCAAAGCCCAGGGCGTAGAAGGGGCTGTAGTAGGAGTCCCGCAGGGAGAAGGAATAGGAGCCCGGTCAGGGAAAGTAGTGCTGAAAGGAGGGCCAAAATCGAGCAGTGGAATAGGGAAAGAGAACAGGCAGATTCTAGCAACAAGAACAATACAGCTAACAGTGACAACAATGGATATGCTCAGAATGGTCGACAGTATCATGATCAGCCACAGCAGAATCAAGGAGGATACAATTATTGATGCATGTTGTTTTCTGGTTTGTCCCTCACCCTTTTCTTATCTTAGTGTTCTCTGCTCTATACACTGAAATGTGCATTTTATACAAAATCACCTGATTAAGTGAAAAATATAACTTACAGCACATTTTTCACTGTGCAGGTGGTGTGCAGGTTCCAATTCTGTGCTGTGGATTATAAAATTTGTCTTAAATTTATGCTTGTTTTCAAAACCAGCATCCCTTTTTTATGCATGGTTTGCATGTCTATGTGATTTCCTTTTTAATCCAAAAGAAAGTTACCTGTTTTTTACAATTGACTGTATATCAAGATTTACTCGAGCATCAAGGATTTAAAGTCCAGGAGGAAGAGTGAGGGTCTCACTGTCCCAAGTTTCAGGGCAGTGTATTGGGACAGGACATGACTGGATGGGACATCCACCGTTCCTACTGTCAACACGTGGCATGTCCCATTCCACAGAAAAACTGGGATGGCCTCATTCTATGGTACTTGAATCCTTGCTTAGGATCATAATTGTTTTTATCATTTTTTCTTACTTCTATAAAATTCTTTTCTTCTTAGTCAAATATCAGCAGTATACTCTGAAAATTTCATTATCATTGCTCATGCATTAAATTCAAACCTCCTACAAAGATTGAAAAAAAAAACCATGTTTTTGGGGGTTGTATTGTGAAACTAATTTTTTCCAGCGTCACACGAGCATTTTACAGCATGTGAAATTTGAAAGGCTGCCATGATTTAACATTAAGGGCAAAGTGTTGAGCACTTCTAAGCTCAATTTTAGCATTTTACACAAAGGTAATTTAAACCCGTGGTTCAAGATATGTGATTCTGTTGGATAAGGAGTTTCTGTTCGTTCTTTTTCTCTTCCTTTTTCCCTGTTTGGCTGGCAAAATCTTGCTTTATATTTCTTCCATGTTGCTGTAGTTGATGCTCATCCATGGTAGTTCTTTTTCGCATCCTTTTCCCTGATTGGCTGGAAAAATTTTGCTTTCTATTTCTTCCAAGGTGCTTTAGTTATTTCTCATCCGTGGTAGATGGTGAATCTTCTATTTCCTTTCTTGTCTGGCAGTTTTAGGCTTTTAGCCGTCTTCTTTCATAGAGTCAAATAAACTAAGCTATATTCATGGAGTTTTGCAGGTCCAGGTATTCCTGCTTCTGAGCTTTGGCCTCATATCTGCTTGTATGGATTTCATTTACAGGTCAAGGACGTAAATTGCTGAATGAGTCAACAGGATATGCGTTAGTCAGGACTCAGGAGTGTCACAGGGATCGTCATAACCCATCAATTACAATACAAGCTTCTCACTCTTTGTAGACAGGCACTTCTGTTCATTTCTAGCTAGTCTGAGTTGCAATATCTCTGGTTTAGTCAAATGAGAGGACTTGGACTGCTTTTAGTTTTAGATGCATTTGGGTGCTTGCTTTTTGTTGAGGAGTGCTTGACAGTGTTCGCAGTTCATTTAAGTTTTAACTTTTGGTTTATCTGAGGTGTGATCTGTCTTAAATTTCACTTTTCGTTTTTTTACAAATTTATGTTCCAGGAGGCATCCAATTTGATATCTTGTTTCATCTTGTTCTAGTGCTGGATCCTCAACTATAGCAGACCGAAGCTAAATAACAGAGGACCCATTGAACAATACTCTGCAGATGGCCCACTGAACAATACTTTGTTCTCGTCACTGAGGACTCGAGCTCTGATCAGGAAGAAGTATGATTTTCTTGACTGTTTTGGCTTCTAAAGGGCATGGCTTGAGACATAAACATGAGTGTTTTAATGCATGAATTGAAGAAAGACTGCTGCTGTTCGTAAAGAAACTTGCAGTCTCCATATCAGCGAACTATCATAATATGCTAAGAAGGCCTTAGCACAGAAATGGAGCTCAACCAACTTCCAGGCCCTGCCATAATATCTTGAAAACAATGAAGAGATAATTCTATGTAGAGTACAAAATTTCCTTGAGAGCAAGATGGCCTTCCTAAATTTCATAATTTGAAGACATCAGATAGTTGCTTTCTCCTGCTTGCCCTCAATCTCGTTCGTTAACCTGGTTCTCTATAGGACAAATAAGTTGAGCCAAGTATGCCCGGTAGAAATGGGTGGTTGTGTAGAGGAACCCTGTTAAGGCATTCAAGGCCGCCAGTCAGCAGGAAACGCAACAAATGTGCAGATTGGCTGGCTAGGGTGGGTGCTTCTGCTGAGCCACTTGAACTGGTTTCAAATTTCAGGTCTCCTTTACAGATCTAGCAATGTAATTCTACCTGATCTTCCGCATAAATTGTCACTTCGCATACTTTCGAACTTGTGTAGTTGCTTCATAATGGTTGTTTCAGATTTTAGGTCTCCCTTGCAGATCTAGCAATGTAATTCTACCCGATCTTCCACATAAATTGTCACTTTGGCATACTTTCGGACATGTGTAGTTGCTTCACAGTGGTCCCATTTAATTTCTTTATAAATAATCTCCCAACACCATCTTATATGAGGATAACAAATTATGGTGACTCCATACAAAGGATGGAGGATTTAGGGTATATGCTATGTATATCATTGGTATCCTAACAGATATACCCTTAACAAAGAAACCAGATTGACAAACTCTCGTGTTCAGAAAGCAGGACATGATATGTTGAAAGCAAACTTGGGGCTCTATAGTCATCTATTTTGGCATGCTGCCAATCATACTTAATACAACTGAGGATGTCGATCATACATTCCTTAGTGTTCTAAAATGTTAATCATGTTCTGGAGAACTTCATTGATGCTCGAAAAGTGAAATTCTGTTAAAAATAAAAGAGATGAATATGCTAGAATTTGGAGAATCTCACAACTTCACCCTTTAGTCTAGGTGATGGTTATCTATGGTGCAGCATGGAGTGTTTTGAGGTGAAGGAGAATGTATTGCGCATTCTAGGCTTAGTAGAGATGCCTGTTTTTAAAGCTTCCAGAATCTCTCGTATGATTTAGAAGAGTCATCTTACTCTGCGTCATGCTTGTGTCATATCTCTGGGCCCGTGCATTTGATATGGATCGCTCTTAGATCCAATGGTGTATTGCTCTATGGTGGTTCAAATTTGGCCCGAGGGTGACCACGCCGGAGGAGCCGAGGGAGCTACCGGAATGTTAAGGAAGAAGGAAAGCCACCACCCACACGACGGTGTACCTACACAAAACCTCACTGGTGATCCAGGTGAGGGCCCTCCGATGTTCAAATTAGGGTGGAGCTTAGTTGGTCCAAAAGTCCCTGTAGTGTTACCTGCCAGGGCTATATATAGTCCTCGGAGAGGTATCCAGATGGCGGAGGTATGGCCCGTCTTCATCCTGGGAGGAGATGGGTTTTAAATAGATGGCATGCAGCTAGAGCTTGCTTGAGACGCACGGCATAGGTCGTTCCTGTGAATGGTAAGGCGTCGATAGGTATGACAGGGTATAGCTGGAGCAGCATAGCATCGTCCTTGACTGTCGTTGGCCAGCAAGCAAAGCATGACGCGGTGATGTTGTAATGTACGGCCACATAGGCGGGCGTGGGCATGCACGTAGATGCAGTCATGGGCGAAGCCGAGCTCGATGAGGAGTCGCATCATGCATTCGGCGAAGTCATTTTGGCGGGTGCTGAAGTCGGCCTAGCTTTCCCAATCCCGAGGTTTGCTTGGTAGGGTGCCTCGAGCTCAAGGGTCGGGGTGCGTTGTTAGATGGGGTGCCCCGAACTTGGCCGGGGCGCATTGTCGAATATTAAGGGCGCTCCGAGCTCGGGTCGGAGCGCATCGGCGAATACAAAAGGCGCTCTGAGCTCGGTCAAGGCGCGTCGACGAATATGAGGGCGCCTCGAGCTCGGTCGGGGCACGTCGACGAATAGTCCCGCGATCGAAGGAGCTCTTTGGCTCGCAATTA